>NW_012115810.1:1276293-1368252 GCF_000951035.1 Colobus angolensis palliatus | reverse complement strand
GATCCGCCCGTCTCGGCCTCCCAAAGTGCTGGGATTACAGGCTTGAGCCACCGCGCCCGGCCAGAAATGCCTGCATTTTTAAGCTGCTGGAAATTTTAATATGGTTCCATTTCTCTTTATCTGGAAAACTTACATGTTGCAAGAAAACTTTGTTGAAATCTTATTTTGGTCTTTGTGAAACATAATCTCAACATCTCAGACAGCCTGAAGCATCCTGAACTACATTTTCAGCTTCCTCTGGGGTTCTGTGAAGCTCTATTCATATTGCACATTACATATATGTTACTTTTAATGCTCTTCTAAAGCTTGCTAAATGCTATGCAAATGTACATGTTATGGCTCTAATATTTAACTTACCTATCAGTAAATTTGAACCCACAATTCATCTAGTTTTCCATGTTGTTGATTTCCAACTATTATTATTTCTAAATGGGTTCTATTTTAGAGGACTATATTTTAATTAACAGCAATTACAAATAATTTACCTGAAAAGAAATACCTTGAACCTTTGCCCAAGACATCCAAAAAGGTAAAACCAAGTATGTAAAGATGGTGGCTTCATAGTTTTACGTAAACGGTGACGCTATTAATAAGCACACACAATCCACTCAAATGTTGTATATTAAATGTGATTGTTCTTCTTACTGGGAATTTTAGTAATATTAATATATCATAAGAGAAACCTAATCATGATGATTCAAACAGGTGCCTGTAAATGTGTGTATTTACTTTTTATTTAGGCTGTGCTAATTTTTCTTTCTGTAAGATGAACCTAAAGTATACTGATTAAAATGCAAAATTCATATCTTTGCATATCATCCAAACAAATCACACGTAGACTGCATATGCTTTTGATTTGATAGAATTCTGTCCTGAGCTGCATGCAAACTAAAACCCAATCTTTGAGGAAGAGCAACACTGAAATATTAGTTGTGCATCACACAGGAAATCTTGTTGGCTGAAATTCTGACAAAATTTTATTTTCAAACACAAGGTTTTATTAAGTTTTTCTTTTATAGAGCAATGACCTCATTGAAAACAAACAAAAAAAATTATACCAATATGACCTAAGGTATAAACAAACTGATGAAAACTTTCATATTCCTGAATGTCACGGCCATTGTAGCATCAGTTGCATCTGGAAGGAGAAAAACTTAACATTTCTTTTCTGTCTTCATTGCCTAACATCAATAAAACTGTACAAGAGTTATATAATTATTCTTAATTTCTATTGAGGAATAAAATTTCAATCCTCTTTTATTTCAAAACATTCAGGAAGAGAACAAACAAGCTTAGCATGTTTATCTGTCAAAACAACACTCCTCTGGCCAACATGGTAAAACCCCGTCTCTACTAAAAATACAAAAACATTAGCTGGGTGTGGGGGCATGTGCCTGTAATTCCAGCTACTCAGGAGGCTGAGGCACGAGAATCGTTTAAACCCAGGAGGTAGAGGTCGCAGTGAGCCAAGATTGCACCAGTCCACTCCACCCTGGTGACAGAATGAGACTCTGTCTCAAACAAACAAACAAACAAAGACAAAAACAAACAAACAAAAAAACACTCCTCAATAGTATAATCCTCATTTTATTCTCTAGTAGATAAACTCTGCTTGATAGCAAGTTATTTCAAAGGGTGTAGTGAGAAAACAGAAACAAGGAAGACTAAAAATGCAGAAGAGATGGAATTTGGAATTTAAGTGCTTTTAGTAGGGTAAAATAATCTTTGTGAAATTATACAACCAAAACTAAGTGCATATCAAGCAACATTTGAAAAATAACAGCAGTATTAATCATTATTGTAAATTTCATTAAAATGAGATTTCCAAGAATACAGGCCTTTTATTTTACCTTAATTTTCAAGCAACTTGGCAGTGATCTATTTATGGAAATGGCTTTGCTAAGGAGATAAAAAAGTGAAACTATCTGTGAAAAGAGGTGAAGAGTGGGCATTTTTTCTTTTCCTGTAAATCTTATAATAAATAAAAATATATGTAGTTAGGAAAAACACATATTTAACAGAGATACTACTGGTCTTGATATAACCATAAATTTCTAAATACTTCCAAATATATTATTTTAGTCATTTGTTTCAAATAAAATTTTATATTTAAGATTGTTTACATAACTATTTTTAAGCCACATTGTGATATCAAATCCTATTTGTCTTTATATTACAATAGCACAAATTTCTCAACATTTTAAAAGAAGTTTCTGTGAAGAGATAATTTAGTCATTGGGAATTCTTTAAAAAAAATTAATTTGATGTCATCAGGATAACCGAATCTTGGCTACCTCACATATTATTATTTTGATAGAACAGTTAGAAAATTAGAGGGGAAAACACCAAAGAAAACATACTTGTTATATAGACACCTGCACACTACACCGTGTTTATTGTTCACACTATCAATAAGAATGATGTCTGTGATAGCTGAACCTAACCAGTGCCTTAATTAACTAGTATTAAATGGTAATTAAGACTGTTCCAATTAAATTTTAATTTTTAAAAATGAAGTACAAACTCAGTCATTCAATAAAATGTTGTAGTCCTTTGGTGTGCTTCTAGGCGCAGAATATAGCAATTTACTATTGACAAGCACTAACGGAGGAGGTCATTTCACAAGTATAGTGTGGACAAAGGTGAACCGGGCAACTGATGAAATCTGTGGCCAAGGCGAAATAGCAATCTCTGAGCCAAATGGTAATAAAGTTACTGAAATGAAGCAATGTAGTTTCTAAACTGAACTGTCATAAAAGAGGATATGGGCTTCCAACTGGCACGTCAGTAGTAATTAAAATATTGTTTCTGTCTTTTAAAAAGTTTCAAATGCTTGTAATAGTCTTATCGATTTTTTATTCAAACAGCTAAACGTGAGGTTAAGAGAATCCTGCTAGATGAGGGCAGGAGTGGACAGTGCTGAGATTTGGAGGGAGGGAAGGCAAAATCTATAAGGGCAGAAAAAGAAAAACAAGGTAGACACAGGAGTCTAGAATTGCTTCCACAAACAAAATACTATACTACCCCACAGTAAGGAAGTTAAAGGAATTCAGAAGTTATATATGATATAAATGCTTCATTGTTCACAATGTTCATTGTTCACAAAAATACAGAAAGTTTCTATGAGACAAGATGACAAAAGTAAAGTTCTCAAAATAGATTCTTCCTGAAGAGTCTAAGGTACCGTAAATATGGCAATGGGTGTCCTTATGCATGCCAGAGTGTAAGTCTTCATACATTCTGATGCCATGATGAGGACTCAGATGGCTTCCTTAGAAAGCCAAGTTTCCATGTGCATCACATAACTTTGCCCTTGGCACACATAGAGAAGGAATATATCACCTTGCAGTAAGGAGTCATGCAGCCCAAATCCAAACCCAGACACTCCTTGGGCAATCCAGACACTCTTTTTGAGGTGAAAGCCTTTCTAAAAAGTAATATGTAGCTATAGAACAGCCTCCATGCCAGTTTTTATGTAATCCACTTCACAACTAGCTAATTACATGTGATCATCTTTCACTTAATTGAACCTACATGCACATTATTCAGTAAATAAATGATTTGTCTAAGCTGAAATGTAAAGTACAAAAGAGTTCGTTTGGAGAGATCACAAATGAAATCATCAGTGACCTACAGCCCAGGCCAGAGAATCAAGCAGACCTTAGTTTCAGTATGCTGGAGAAAGACTAAAGGTTTGGAAATATCTAGACTTTTTTTCTTCTCCTTTGAAAGGTAATCCTACCTTATAAACTACAGCATTCCCCATCCCACTCAAGAAGCGATTTGCTATGTGTTCAAGGATCTATCTGAACAGGACTTTGCGGACCTCAGATTCCATTACCTGAGAAGCCCCTTCTTGCCAGTATCTGCGCAGCCCCTATAACAAGGTAAAATAAACATAAAACACATATTTCAGGAATGAAAGTTGGGTTTTCTTTTCAAATCTATGAGAAAAAAATAGAATGGTGTTTTAAAATGGGCAGGTCAATCAATTTATTTTTACTCTCACTCATGAAAGCTCTAGGATAAAAAGGAATACACTAGCCTGATGTAAACTGTTATTTATTTTTTCATTGCCTTACAAATGTTAACATATCCTATTATATGACAACCTGTAAGGAAAATAATAATACAAATATTAATAGAATAAGAAATGTTGAATTAAAACTAATAAACAATTGACTGAGGTTGTTTCTGTACTGTGAAGCAAATGGCAAATATTTATAAAATCTCCCCTGAAGTTTTGTGCCTTCTACACAAATGTTAAAAGTTCTATGTCAAAGTAGTGCTATCAATTAGTGTTCTAGTACTGATCATTGGTGTTAAAGCAAATAAAATACCCTCCTGATGCAGAAAGGAATTGTGTCAATGAGCTACTTCCTTGTTTTAGGGATAAAGGTAGTCACCAACTCACTCTCAAAAACTGAGAAATTTCAGCCTGGAGGTCTATGATCCTTAGAAAAAAATACAAAGTGATATTTAGAAAGGATACAAGCTACACTTTAGTGGACATTATGAAGATTGGACAACTGCTAGTCTGTCCTTGGTTCATTTTGCTATTTATTTTGGTAAGGCTAAATGCCCTTCCTCCACAGCAAATAAATCCAGAAGAAGCTGAAAATCACAGGCAATTAATGCATTGGCCAATAAGACAGTCTTCTCAAATTATAGTTTTGGATGGGTCAAATGCAGGTGGAAATGTGTTTGTGAAAAGCAAAGTAAAGCAAAATGTAGGCAGACTTGCACTGCTAGAAGACAGAATTGAGTTTAGGTCTGTGCAAGACTTTGTGCTGTCTGACTATGACATAATAGTGTCAGCTAAATAAAAGGTTTTTATTTAGTGCCAATTTTAACAAAACCCAATGTTTAACTTACGACACAATAGGGATTTGGAGGTCTTCCTCATCACCTTAGAAGGAGGTAAACTAGAATCCAGCATGAAATGAAGGTGCTACTTCATCTAGTAGAGTTCCTACCCTCACTCCAGGTAATAACTTACTTATTGGTAAAATAAAGACCTATAGCATTAGCTAAAGAGACACAATTACAAGATTACACAGAGTCAGTGTTCACCTGTACATAATGGCTTGTCTGACTACAAAGAACCATTCATTTAAAATCTTTTCAATTCATATAAACTCTTTATTGCTTCACTAAAACTAAAATCTACATGCACACATGCACTCACACACACTAATCACACAACATGAGAAAAAAGGCATTCATTTTTAACCACAGAGCTGCAATAAAATCAAATCTCCTTTTTACTCCAAAGGTATTCCCTGGATTAGAAGATGCTTGCAGCTTCTCAAAGCAAGTCCAGTTACCATAACAAATGTACATTTTACCAGCCTTGGAATTCTAATTGTGTTTAATACAGTTTCATGTTGCATCAAAGTACAAAATCAATACCATTTGTCCAGCATACAGGAAAAATGGAATCTATAAATGGCTCTTATTGAGTAATTAAACACCTATTATTGTCATGGGTAGTGAAACAATGAATATGATAAGATAAATTTTTGCAAGAAAATACTGCAGTGATTAATACCTCCCTACGTATTAAATAAAAATGACTGCCTTTTGTGCAGTACTCCTGGCAGAAGAACAGGGACGCGAGAAGTAGTTGCCAGTGCCACAATAACAGGCTAACCTTGAACTGAACTCCTTTCCTCAAGAAATTAAATGCTGTAGCAGGACTTTAAATCCCCCCACTTAGAGCTCATTTGTGCGCCATGTAACCTGCAGTTCCTGAAGAGAACTCATTATCTTCAAAAGGAGAATCCCTTTATAATTTCTTTATGAATGTGTATATTGTTTCTACAAAAAAAAAAGTATTTCAGTGTCCAAAAAGGATAAGAATATTAACAGTGTAAGCAAGGCAAAGAGACTTGTACCAATCAGATACTATTTCCACTTCCAGGAATTCAAGTGCAGAATGCAATCTGTTATGGAAAACTGAATGTTAGATTGAGAATGAGGTTAGAGGAAATGCATATTTACAAAAAGATATTAATCTGTTAAACTGATGCTAATGCTCTTGGTTATTCTGTTGCTAGAGTCCTGTATCTTTCTGGATATCTCCCCCTGCCCCTCCCTAGCTCTCTGGAATAAGCATGAAAGCTGTCATTCAGCCCCCGCCCTCTGAACACACACGTACACACACTCCCCACCTGCCACCCACCACATGGTTCCTCCATTGCTTTGCCTTTTTTTAAACATAAGAATGATGCACCAGGAACAACTACAAAGTACAAAAGATGAATCTATGGATGTGACACTTGTAAAGGGTAACCCTATTTCACAAGTGAGATGGGACAAAAAAGAAAGAAAAAAGGCCACTGAAGCAATAACTGCTCACTGAATTACCATTAAATTGTAAGATTTACAATCCAATGTACAGTAAGTGCATATCTAATGGAGTTTGTCCTCTAAAAGAATATAAAGTGAATCTTTGCAGCATGAGATGTGTGTAGGTGATGTATGTTTCTTTTAATCTATTTTTTAATTAGAAACAAAAAAGTTAAAAAACAAAAAAAAGGACACACTCCCGAAACACCAGCAAAACCCTGAGGCAAACTTAAAAGCTTACTTGATTTTAAATGCACTTTATATTAATTACTCTCATTTTCCATCAAACTGAATTCATTCTTTCAAATACAAAATATAAGACATACAATCAAATACATATAGAAAAATAACAAGTGCTATTTTACAGGCAACATTAACACACAAACACTTAAACTTTTTGAATTGTTTGTTAAAATGAAAACTGCTGAGCCCAAATGCTTGGTTATATGTCATGAGATATTTTTAAGGCAAAATAAGACAGAGGAATATTTTTCCATTTAATAAAGGCAAATAAATTTTCATATTGCCAACATGGAGAGAATTCAAATAACAAAGTTAAGGTAATGAAACATCAATCATATTATAGTAATTTTTATTTTTATTAACACAACCTCCAAAAGAAATGGACTATTATGTAGTAGAATTATTTAAAATATTCTAATTGATTCTTTAATAACCATTAAAAGCAAAAGCTATTATATTAATCATTTCTTCTAGTACTTTCTAAAGTAAACACTGGTGAAATTGTGCTCACTGTCATCTCATGACAAACACACACCTAATAAACATATCTGGTCAGAGATTCAGTCACATCAATAATATTTTAGCAAAAGCTTTGTGGATGAGGAAAAGTGCCTTAAGTAATATTTATTAGAAGATTTGTTTATTTTGTTTATGTAAATAGGCATCTTATTTAAGTCATATTACAGAAGTCACTGTCCTTAAATTCAGTAAAATATAAAACTGTTACACCAATTTTGCAAATCTCTGTTTTGTTCTTCTCACCTCTCTCCCACAGGATCTGAATTTTATTTTAAGGGATTAACAAGTAGCATATATGATCAGCAATGATAGCCTTGTTCTTTTAAACCTTAGTGAATCAAGTTCGGTAAAGGTGAAGCAGTGGAATTATCAGTACAAGTGGCTATGTCATCACAGTCTTCAGAAAGGTGCTGTATAGAAATGCCTAAATAAACAGCAGCATAAAGGATTTTATATATGAGATATATACACACAGGTGTCTCGCTTTCACACACACACACACACACACACACACACACACACACACAGCCTGCCTCTGGTTATTAAAAATATAAAACAGAGGCACTACTGTATATAAACCAAAAGACATTTACTACTGCATGTAAACCAAAAGGCATTTGTAATCCCCCTTCACATCAATTTTAACTTTGATTCTAGTTTAAATGATGTACCATTTTCTTTTCCCCCCTTGCCAAGATATTTGAAAGATTATCCTAAAAATCAATTGGTTAAAGCCCTCTCTATGCTACAGTGAGCCGGAGAATTTCCAGCATCTGATGAGGACCAGTGGACCACCTGATACTTTTTCAGCAGGGTGATAAAATTAAAGGATGGTTTTGATTTGCTTGAAGGATTACTTCCCTTCCTTAATTGTTTAAAGTGCACAGTATTAACACCAAGAGGGGGGAAAAAGAAAATTAAGAAGGTGACTGTAGAGCCTGAGCTAATTGCAAGCTGATTAGATTGTGCCATGCAAGAGCTCTCCCTCGGTTACATACCATCACCAGCTCTGGTCTTTTCCACCCTGCTGCTGCAGCAAACAAGCTGATTTGCTAACAAAGTGGTCAGCTCGGGCACTTGCACAGCGGCTCACGGGGTCCACAGACGGCTGCTCTCCATGCAGAGAATCTCAAGCTCCATTTTCCAATCTGATTACACGGCTCCTTGTTCCAGGAGCCTTAAACCTTCATGGCAGTTTACCAACATTTTCATCACTTTTTTCTTTTACAAAGCAAAAGAACTGATAAGCTCTCAGGTACCCAGGATTTCATAGTCAATGGCTGGCCAGCAGCCAGCATTCCCTCACCACATAACTGTTTTGGGCCACACTGCATAAAGCAGACAGGATTTACCAGACTGCACAGAACTATTAGAATTTTGCCGTGTGTACAAGTAAGCAGCATGTTTCTGTCCTTACAGATGTCGACCATTGTGTCTAATCACATCTAGGAAGTACAGAAACCTAGTAAGTGTCCTGCCTCACCTCCCCCCAAAAAAGAGGCAATGCAAAGCAAACCAATGAGCCTATGTCCATGAATTTCACTATTACCCTAACTAACCTGCTCAGGAATTCTGCCTGGTAAATGCAAAGTACTAATTACTGCTTTTAATACTCCTGGTCTGATTACCTAGACCAATTACCTGGATTACCATGAAACTGATCCTAGTGACTTTCCATTAAAATCTAAAATATTGTGGGCCACTAAAAATAACTGATTAGCATCTTCAAACTTTGGCAATCCCCTACAAGTTATAAAAAGCAAACCAAAAGATGTAGAAGTGAAGCGCAAAATTTATCTCACCTAAAGCAGCTTCATGAGAATTAATCTTATACCCATTAATTCCCAGAAATCATGTCAGGCAGTTAGCATGAGTTTCAACCTAATACATTCACATTCAAAAGTTTAAACAATGACCACTATAGCATTCCAAATTAAACATTCATGCATACACTCTTTCTCCTATGTAATATTTTTCACATTCATTTTTATCTACAGCCGATGGGCCTAAAATGTGAATTTAACACTAGATAATGTAAATGTCCATTCATTGTGTGCTTCCTTTCAACCAAACAACAATAAACAAACAAAAAATAACAGACCCTCCTTCAGCCATGACCAGTAACTACCTAATAAAGATAGAGAAAAGGTAAATAGCTTATAATGTCTGTGGCTATGCCTGGTTCATTTTTGCATAATGTTCATCTATAATAAAGGGTTCGGGAAGGGGAGAGGAGAAGGAGAGGAGTCTGCAGTTATGGGAAAAATGTACAACTCAACTCGCACAATGCCTCAGTACTCGAGCTCACCAGTGCGCTGACCCTCTGCATCTTGGAGTCATTAGCTAGAGTCCCAGCCCTACCTCCAGGAGGGGGGATTTGAACTCACACACCAATGTGGGGAGATTCGGGATTTTGAGCATGCCAGCCAGAAGGGTCATTCCTCCTTGCTGATGAGGAGGACGCCTGTCCCCTAGGGAAGGTAAAACTGGATGAGTGACTGTCGCAAGATTCAGGCAATGGACACGCTGCTGACTCAGGAATGGACTCTGACAGCCACCCTGCTTCACTCCAGCCGCTCTGACTGGGAGCAGTTTTAGGGCAGCAGCATTGACAGGTACATGCAAAAGTTAGGGGAGAACGAATGGAAGAGAGAGGAAAGAGGGAATGAATGAGCAAATGAAATAGCAACTCCTTTTCCAGACATACATATACAAGAAATAAACATTTTTCTTTTTCACAAGTTGATACTACCCAACAAAGAAGACATGGTTGTGGATATGCATTAGAATACCCACAGCATTTCTGAAAGGACTTTAAAAGAGGACACGCATTTTAAAAACTGATAGGCTAGGGCTGGGTATGTATCTATAGCCACAATACTGCAAAAACCTATAAACTCAAAGAAAGTACACACATACGCCCATATATGTATTTGCATGTGGGTGGTATTCTGCATAAATGACTGTCAACTTAAAATGCCATTCTCTAATTTATATGCAAATTCTACCTCTGGTAAAATAAAAACATATTTTAAGCAGCTTATAGTGCCAACACATTATTCCCATGAATGATTCCTAGTAAACTATTTATGCCAACTGTGGGGTTTTTTTATGATTTATTGGATGGTGAACAAAACCACTTAAACTATAGTTGTCTCTATGAATCAGTAATTTTCATGTTTCTAATTAAAATGTAAACAGCATAATGAAGACATCAAGTTTTTAGGCAAATGTCTCTTCCAGTGCCACTTGGGGTATGGTAATTACTGAGGCAGATCTATGGATGCTCCTGAATCTTCTACAAGTCCAGATTAAAAGCATTACTGCTAAACCTGGCTTTTTACACAAGGGAATTGTGTACTTTAACCCATTCCCAGTTTGCTTACATATGCACATTGGCACTACCTTTAAAAACTGGTCATTAAAAAAATCAAAATGGAAAATAACAAAGGATGTAATTTATATTTAAAATGTTGATTATAAAACATTTACTAGCAATAAAAACACTGGAACTAGATCCATTCCCATTAGATTCCCTGCCACTAGCTTTTAGGAAAAAAAGAAAGAATAAACAGCAACCAAATTATGTCTACCTTAAATTTATAGAGCCAAGATCTGGGTTGAGGGGTGGGTGGATAAACTGATTCCAGATTCAAAGATAATGTTCATTTCTAAGATTTCTTTTATTTAAATAACAGTTTAAAGTAAAATAAGTGTATAATTTAAACGTTAGCAAAATATAAAAAGTAATCATATATAATCCATGGAATGAAATCTTGTCATTTTGCCCTATCATATTTAAAAATTAAAAGTGACTTTGATATAAAATTGTAATCTGTTTTCATTTTTATTTCAGCATTTATTTCTCTCTGGAATTTGTCAAAATTTATCCTAAAGCAAGTGACCGCTTACACATGCTGACGAAATACATCACCTCTTCTGCTTACAACTGTTAATTGAACTTCCCTCTGAAGCCTGTTTTTCCAAGTTATCTAGTACATTGCTTTACATATTTACCACCCAGCACTTGAATATATTTTTATTACAGTTTTGTACCACCTGCCTTCTCCAAACACCCCTTAGAACTATTTAATACTGTAGCTACCCTTGGAGTGAGTAGTTACAGCTGAAATCTGCAGTGATATGAAAAGTCTAAAATGCATGATAAAAGGAGGATTCTCCTCCCCTTATTCCTACCTCCGCCCCTGGACGCAAAGTCCAAAGACTGACTGATATGGCCAATTTTCATATTATTTTTACATGAATGCTAGGCATGTTGGTAAGGTTGACTATGGAATCAAGAATGGGTAAGCAATGTGAATGTGTGTGGGGGGAGTGGGGCAGAGAAAGAGAGCAATTTTTGCACTGTTATGTTTTATTACCAAAGTAATGCAAACAAATAAATGTATATCCACCACCCTAGGGTCAGGGGAAGCGTTTAACCTAAAAGCGTTTTCTACAACTCTTCCACTTGAAAACATATAAGCTTTTTCTTTTTCTGATGTGGGCATAGAGACATAGTATTTTGGGGTGATGGAGGGGTGGGACATTTGAGAGAGGTGTATTTTGGTAATGTTTTTTAAAAAAATTTAACACCTCTGAAGGTTTCAGAGGGAAAGAAAGCTGATTAAACAAGACCAAGTGTTTTTGTCGGCTTAAGGGTGATATCATAGTTGTGTTCAATATCAGAAGTGTTGCAAGTACAGGCATCATTTCTATTCGCTTTGTGCCAGAAAGGTAAACACTGGATTGCATTGTGGATTAAAACAATAAGAAATCCCTTTCTTCTCAAGCTCTCAAGGCCGTGTTAATCGGGTGTAATTTTTAATGAACACTGGCTGCTTGGTACTCATTCAAGACATTTCATTAGAAGGTTATTCATTTAAAAATCAACGTTTCAACCATATCAAGCTGTAACCTTTCTTGAAATGTAAATGAATGGTTTAAATGAGAAGATTAATAAAAAAGGGATGTTCCAATTCCAAGCATGGCATGCTATGTATTTTTAAATTTGTCTATGCCAGATGCTGTCAGTCAGAACAAAAAACTGTCCAAGCAGACAATCTGTGCGTCTGAATGTTGATCATGTTGGAAAGTACAGGGGGGAGGGGGGAGAGTGTGTCAAGGATTCATGGTCCTTCATCTTTGCAGTAGAGCAAACACGTCTCTCAGTATAGCGACAGACAGCTGCTTCCACTTTCTAATGTGCCCTAACTTAGATCACTGAAAGAATTGTCAGCACTCAGAGAAACACACAAAGATAACACAGCCAGCTGCCATGGAGGGGAAAAACAGCACAGCTCAGAAGAAATGGGATTTGTTCCATTTGCATGATGCTGCCTCCCCTGGGCCCCTTTCTTTCAAATCCAAAGCACAAAAGACAACACTTAACATATTTGCTTAAAGATGACAACCTCATGTTGATTTCATTTGGATGTAACAGTGTCAGGATTACAGATATAAGAATATATTATATCTGTAACAGAGACTGACAAATGTACCCATCAGTGGAACTGTCTGATTCATCTGCTTATACAGCCATTTTACCATCCCAAGGGTGCCATCTAAGTAGTAACTTTAGAAGACTGAAGGTCTAATTTTATTACACCACATTTCAACCTACTAAACAATATTATTTCTAAAATAGATCATTTTTATTGGAAGTCTCCCTGATGAAAAATCCAGTAGACACCAGAGAATTTATGAACTGTATGGGTCCTTTGAACTCAATATACTGCCCATTTTAAACAACTTTTCTTGCTGTATGGCAAAATCCCCGTATCAAATAAGTGAAAGTTAGAAAGCAAGAGAGAGATTATATGTTTCGAGTGTCTAAGTATATTGATATAATAAATAGATTATATATATATAAGACAGAGAGAATGAGAGAGAGAGAGACAGACAGATTACAGATTATATGGATAACTATAAAATCAGGCCTTACCTGGTCCATTTGAATAAATTCTTTGTAACCGCTTACTTCTGTCCATTTCATTATACGTCTACCCTCAGTACAATATCCATACTTCAACAGCAGCTATATGAATAATCATTGCTTGTCAATATCTTTTGTACATATATTCAATCTAACTTCCTGTTAAGGTGTTTTTTTAGGCAGAAGATACGACAAGAGAATAATTTAAAGATGCATTGGCTAGCCACTACTCATTGTAACAAGTACAATGAAGAAAACCACGATTCCAATCTGAAGCCTACATACTTTTACAAATCTTTATTCTGTCTGACTTTATGGATTTTAAGTTTATTTCTTAAGTGAATAAAAAGATTTAGGATGATGTGATTGAATTGATTTATTTACATCTACATTACTTTGATTTACATGGCTGGAATTATGGCGGTAAGGAGACACAAGGAGAAGGCAGACAGGAAGCAATCACTTTCTTCACATAAGCACTACATACACAGACATAGGCACACAGACACAAACACACAAGTAAATGTCTGGGCACACTCAGCCCCACAGTCCAACCAACCGACTTCCCATAACAAAATACTGGCTCCCTGTGTGCCTGCGTTGTCCAAAGGAATGCTCTAGTGCTTGTTGCTATTTACTGGCAACAGTATAATGCACTCATTTGGTCTTGTTTTCTAAAATAGAGTTAACTGCTATATGTAAAATTTCTGCACAGCAGATGGTTACCAATCATTATTTTCCATTTGTTTAGTTTCTAGTAAGAAGAAGAAAACCTGTGGGGTAGTGATGCAAAGAAAAACTAGCAGCCTGCGTGATAACCCAAGCAGTGCCAGAATATGCATTTTTTAAAAAAACCAAAGAATCACTTTGATCACATAGCATATCAAGACTAAAATTTTGAGGGATGGGGGAGGTTATTCATCCCATTCTCATCCATAAAGCAAAATGCTATTTGAACAATTTATTTCTTAGTGTAAAATCCTCTAAAATTTAGCCTCTGTATGTTTTTAAGTGATCAAAGTTTCTAGAAGCAACTTATTATCACCATTAATGTTTGTCATCACCCAAGCTGAAATCATTTTTTTTTAAACCTCTAAGTAGCCCAGTTGTCCAACAGAAAATGGGAAATAGGAGCCATTTGTGGACAAGTGCACATGCACCGAAAATTAAGCTGTAAATATCTGGACCGGGTTATTACTGGAATCTGGAAACATCTGGGGCTACAGAAAAAGCCAAGCCCCATTTCCACAATGTCCAGGTAATTGCTTAAATGATTTATACCTTACTGTTTCTATTAAAAATGTCTTTAAAGAGAAACATTTGTAGGCTTGGTTCTGCAATAAAAACTGGTATCTGATTTCACTTGTACAAAATCTTGTGAAAGATGCTACATTTCTTCAAGGGCATATGCATGACTAAACTAAACCCTGGACAAAGACAGGGCTAAAAGAAGGCGTGGCCGACCACTGAATGAAAACAATTGTATCATGATAGCAAATTTTAAATGGTTTACTTGTGATTAGTTTCTATTCTAATCAAAAGAGTCCATTAGAAAACATTCTTTTCATGCATTTGGGACAAATATATTCAAGCCATTTTAGGATAAACTTGCACCTCAATATCCATTTTCAATTTTAGTTTTAATTAATTTCTCATAAATCTTGTTTACTGACACTTCAACTGAATATCAAACCAAACTTAACTCCTAAGGGACAAATAAGTGCCACCTCCAAGACAGACTTGCACCACTTAGTTAAGAATCTGGAAAGATATTTAAATAGGTTCACTTAGATGGTGTCTGTATGGAGCTACAAACTGGTCCATTCAGAATGAAAGAGCTTTCAACACTGTCATTTGTTGCAAAGACAGGTTGCTCTACTGAATAAACACACACACACGTGTGCACATGTGCATGTACCCATGTAGTTGTATTGACCTGAAATAATTCTATCTTTTAATTCAGATTGTAGGCCAAAAGGACAAATACAGTTTCATATTTTTCAAGAATTGCCATGTGTACATCTAGCCAAAAATTCTATTACTGACAACTGTCAACTATGTATATAGGGTCAAACCAAATAAATAAATAAAAAGGAAGGAAGGGAAGGAGGAAGGAGTGAAAGAAGGCAGACAACAAAGTAAACCATTAACCACTGGCTTTTAACCATGGTTCATACTTTCTGGCCACCAACTTACATGATTACCCTTTGAGAAGGATCACCCAGTTTTCTTCTATCAGAAGGGTAAAGGAAAATGGTGGCATTTTACATGTAAAGAATTCTCATGAATATTTTTATTAGTTTAAAACCCCATAGCTTTCTGATTATAAACCAAGTAGAATTTTAAGCCTCTATCTTTTAAATATTCCCCGGATTTAATTTGGTTGTTGGCAAGCTACCACTATATGGTTTTACAATTTGTGGCCTTTACTCTCAATCTGCTGGCTTTTAATTTATATTTTAACAATTTTAACTTACTTGAAGCATATTGAATGGTTTCTAGAAAACCAGAAGTATCTATTTAACAAAGGAATGCAACACATGGGTCTTCACTGTTGTAGTCACACTGCAAAAATGCTTTTGCTACTTTTAACATATTGTTTCACAATCTTTATTATTCTACCTACAATGTACTGTCCTTTACTATTAGGGCTCTTTGCTGAAGATGCAGTGTTTTTATACAATTAACTAAGCAACATTTGTCCATTATAGCTCACTAAATGGCACATCTTTGTAACAATTCAGGTTCAACAATCAGCACTACAGATACTTTCTTCTGCATAGAGTGTATGACATCAACCTAGATTTCAATATGAAGTGGTAGGATAGCATCTAGAACTTTTCAGCTCTCAAGAGCCCAAATTGGAAGAAAACGAGTGAGCTTTCAGTAAAGGTTATAGGTTTTCTTAGTAAAATTGTGTTTTTAAAAGAATGACAAAAGAGTCTTTGTTTTTTTTCTGGGTTGTTTGATGAAGCAATGTAAGCAAATGCTTTTCTCTGGTACCTCTTTAGGTTTAAAAACAGAAATACAAAATACAAATCTTGTCAAATACTGTTGCCTAACTCATTTTAATTTAACACTTGATCAAATTGAATTTGCCTTAGAAATACTATAATGCTATTTATTGTAACAGTCACAGCAGATTTGAGAAAGTAGCTGACCCTCCCACAAGCACATAAACCAAAATGGTAAAACTACTGAACACCTAAAAGACAGAGTTATGGGGTGAAATCCCAACTAAATTGTTTACTGCCCAGTATTCAGTACAAAATAAATTTATAGACACTGTTTAGATAAACGTCCCAATTAAAATGTTAATCAAAGACTTTCACGAATTAAGTTACAGTATCAACTCTAGATCAACTAGTTTGCATCTCACATTTTACCACCTCAATATCATCATGTTTCCAAGGAAATCTGTCTTGACTACTGATAGTGCACATATTTGCAAACTGCCTATTTATCAGAGAAAGGACAAAATAGAAAGAAATGCCTTAGAAGGTATTTATTTCCCACGTTCAACCAAAGGCAGAATGGCCAACTGTCGATCAATTCTATATCGGTAAGAAGTCAATATGGAAGTCTAGGAGTCTAGTATTTCATGACTCTGTGCCCTCAAATTTTTCTGTCTGCAAACACACGATAAAAAAAGTATTTCATAGAAAATAGTGATTTAAAGCTATTTGTTACACCTATAATCAAAGCAGTCTATAGGTTTATGTGTTATAAGATTTTAAAGATAGCATAATAATGTTTTTTAAAAAGAGTTTAAAGGCTCCCTATCTAGAGATACAAAAATAGAATTAATGACTGTACACCCCTTTTTAAGTACATAATTATAAAACTATTTTTCAGGGTTATAAAGTCTTTCTTTGGTAATAACATTATATAAAGAATATAGAAATTTCAATTTTTTAATGAAATATACAATTTTCATAGATCTATTCTTTAAATATTTAAAAATCATCTTTTAACTTTTTAAAGTAAGATTAATAAAATATTAAACGGCCGGGTGCGTTGGCTCACGCCTGTAATCCCAGCACTTTGGGAGGCAGAGGTGGGCGGATCACGAGGTCAGGAGATGAAGACCATCCTGGCTAACATGGTGAAACACCGTCTCTACTAAAAATACAAAAAAATTAGCCACGTGTGGTGGCACGCGCCTGTAGTCTCAGCTGCTGGGGAGGCTGAGGCAGCAGAATGGCATGACCCTGGGAGGTGGAGACTGCAGTGAGCCAAAATCGCGCTACTGCACTCCAGCCTGGGTGACAGAGCAAGACTCCGTCTCAAAAATAACAATAATAATAAAATAAATAAAATAAAATATTAACCAAGTGATAGTCTCCTATGCTTTCATCAATTCAATTCACCAAACATGTATTGAATACCTATTATAGGTCTTATACTATACACACATGTTGAGGAGATTAAAAATAAAAATGAATTAGATGTGTGTGCTCTCAGGGAATTTACAGTTTCATAATAGAGAAACACAGATGCCTAGCAATCTATAGTAGGGGAAAGATGATGGTAAGTGATCTAAAGGAGACATTTCAAATGTTCTAAGGGACAATTAAGTAGACGTCGAAATCAATCCTAATTAGGGTGCCTCAAAGAAGTCTTCACGGATGATGCAACATCTGACCAGGATACCATAGTCCTAGTAGGATTTCAACAAGCGGAGAAGAACATGCCAGGAAGCAAAAAGAAAGTGAACAAAGACTAGTTGCTGATAAAGTACAGGAACAAAGGTATTGCTTTCAGTTTGATAAAAGTCCACTTTTCATACTAAATATTTTAAGGATTTGAGCTCCCTAACTCCACAGCTTGAGTTAATCTGATTGCCACTCTACTGAAATCTCTTACAGGCGAAAAGCATTAGCTAACTAATATCCATCAACTCTTAAGATATTAGAATTACTGACACTTTTGCATGCAACCAATTAGTAAGCATATTTAATGAATGCTTATCAACTCTTCTGATGGGCTTAACAAAGTAATAAATGGTCCTTGAGCTTTCTACATTGTTTCCAGGATAATTTTTGGAGCTTTCTTAAGAGAAACAAAAATGTTTTGCTTCTTTTAGACGACTAGCAAGGTCCAAGTTACATGAGTTCACTAGTACATGACAAAGCAGTCATGGAGTATACAAAACTGCAAGAAATCTTAGTCGTCATCGGATCACCTCAATCATCTCTTCTTTTATAAAAAAGTAAACTAAAAACCAAGGCTCAGCGAGGTTGAATGGCTTACCCAAGGTAACAAAATGATAGACTGTGGGCTTCTGCTGACACTGTCCTTCATCATTGTTACTTTCCTGAGGTGTTCTTGCAAGCCTGACAGAAATGTTTTCAAAAGTCTAGATAGGTTGTTGAACTTCAGCCAGATGATGAACTATCCGTACATGTCATTAGTATATTCAGTTCTGAACAGATATCTTCATTTTCCTAACTTCAAATCAGGAAGAATGACATTTCTTAAAAGGTGAAAATCTTAAGATCTCTTGAGATATATAAACGTTTGCTTTACATTAGAATCATCTGAGGAGCTTAAAATTTCATCAAACTGATCTAGTGTAGGGCTTAGGCAAAAGTTTTTTATTATTTATTTATTTATTTTGCTTGTTTGGGGTTTTGTTTGGTCATGAAGTTACAGCTAGCATTTACTGAGTTGATATAAAATTTAACATCACATTTTTCTAAAACCAATTCAAAGTATTAACTACTTCAATGATTTCAACTTCCATAATGGCAATAAATACATTAGTTTCCAAAAGAAGCCTTAAAAGACATATACCTCCATCTTCAATGGATTTTCTTCTGTCACTTCATTTGTGTCCTAAAAAACTTGAGTATGTTGATAGAGGAAATAAAAAAAAGGGTCTGAGAATAATTTGAATCATCTTTAAAGGCATATATATATATATATATTTTCACAGTTTTTAAAATTATGGAGACAAAAATGAGAATAGTTCTTTTAATTTGCATACTCACAAATCCCATATAGTCAGAATTTGATATAGAATCAGTTGTTCCTAGCACGGAGAATACAGTTTGTTAAAATAGTATTACATGCTATTTACTGAATATTGGTCAATGATTCTTAATAAGTGATAAGGTTTTTTTTACATAATTAATATTAGGGTTTAATTTACAAAATTGCCAATATCATTTTGTGTAACAACCACATGAAAAGAGTCTTTAACCTTAGCTTTGCTTCAATGACTTTCTCAAACTTGTGCCTACTTCCCCTATTCCTACATGTTGTCTTTCATCAAGAAGGGCAAGTTATCCATGACAAAAAATGCTGCTTTACTTTTCCCTAATATAAAGCCTAATATTATCCCCTTAATTAATTCAAACTACCTCTCATGATCTAAATATCATATTCCAGTGGCTGAAATGAAATTTGATTTTCCAGATGATCAAGTAATAACCAGCCTTGCAGATAAATATCAAAAATGTTTTTAAAAAGAAAGAAAAGAAAAGAAAAAACAGCTCTTCAAAATGGTACATAGCTAGGTAGGTAGGAAGATGGCTTAGGCAGCAAGGTTCTTGGTGAGTATGCAAATAGCAAAATAGCAGAAAACATTTTCCCCCTAGCCCTAAGCAAAGGACACTAGCAAGCTGTTAGAAAATAAAGACAATTTTTTAAAATTATGTATTTAAGTATACACATGCATTCCAATCATATATCAGCAACACCTCCCATCTTAGTGACTGTGGCATTTTGGTGTAGTAGAGTAAAATTCCAAGGAACTGTCATTACATGGTGGTAAAATTGCAGATTTTTTACCCATCATTATAAACAAACCTATACTATATGTTGTACTGTCTTTACTAGATATCTTTATAAATAAATAGTACAAAATAGTTTACCTATAAGCTCTTTTTATTTTATGCTAAAACAAAACAAGACAAAAATCAAAAAAGTAAACAAAAAAGGCATTATTGCACTGTATGTGTGCATTTTGAGGCTTATTAAAGAATAAAACATAATAAAGAGCTTTCAATTTTTTTTGTAATACTCTAACAGCCAAAAATGTTATTGATGGAGATTTCACATCCATGTTTTTAAAAAAATCCCAAAAGAATTTTGCTTATGTACAATCTTTTTCTCTTTCTAAAGCAACACCAGCTCCAACTGAACATCCATTTCTGAATAAAATTCTACTATCTTACCATCCATGAGTAAATTCATATTGATGATTGGTTGATTAGTACTCTTAGAATTATAGAAAACATATTTTTCCAATTAGGGAACACTTATTGTATTCATAGTATGTTTAAAATCTTCCCAGAGAAAGAAAAAGCACTGTTCATATAGGCATATAAAATTCCAAAACTGGTAATATTTTTTTCCTTCCAGTTTGTCAGATAAGGATACAAGCCATTCAGGGTCCCAATGTCTACATTTGGGTCCTATCAGTATTTCCCTCCCCAAAACATTGCTTAATCTTCTGAATAATGCAAATGGAAATCTCTCTTTAAAAGAGAACTTTGTACTCTTTTATGTAGTAGAGTCGAGTCAGTACAGTACTGACTCTACAGGCATAGGACACTACGGTAAGGGCAGGGGGGATAAGACCCACATCTTTTGTAAGTTGGGCCTAAAATTGACTCCAGATTTGCGAGTCATGAATAGAAAGTCAGTTTTAATATAGATGTGCTTTAGAAAGTAAAAATGGCGATTATTTTTAACAAGTTACATATTGGGTATTAGTCTTCAAAAATGACTCATAAAATATCTTTTTAAGTACTTAAAGTTATGAATATGTTCTACTCTTTTACCTCTGCTTGAATGTAATTTTTCATTTTCCAGGAAAGGATACATTTTCTAACTAACCCCGTTAACCTAATTACTCATAAAGAAATACCAAAAGTGTCCCTGACATCAATACCTTCACAAAGAAATATATCTATGCACATGCACAAGAACATATTCCCTTTAGATAATCAAAACTGTGATTTTTATTTAAAAGATTCCCTTAGATCCACGTAATTCCTAGCAGTAAAATTTATCAAAAGCACTTAGTTTGCAAACAATAAGACTGCCATATGTATAGCCTTATTTCTTCACCCATATACTTTAATTGAAAAGTAAAAACTATTAAGCATAAAAGAATAATAGTACTGTTTATTTCATAGTATTTCTTTGATCTGAAAATGGGGATTGTAATGAAAATGCCTTTAATCTTAAGGGAACCTTTTTATCCTACTCAGAATAATTATCTTGTAAGATTAAAATCAGTGAATCATACCTAATTAAGATTTATACTTTAGCATCATTGAGGTATATGATTTAAAAGAAAGAGTTTACAATATTCAATTTGAAATTGAAAGGTAAAAGAAACGAACACATGAAAAATTTAAAAAAGCTATTTTTGGCACAACAATATACTATATTGCCACTTATTTACCCACATTCCTAGTTTAATCATTTTTAAAGCAAAACATTTAATATGAAAATACAAGATTCCAAGTATAGGAATAAAGCAGGAAAAGAAGAGTCCCAATTGAAATTTATACCACAGAATCTGGAGATAGAACACAGAACATTAGAAAACATGAATTGTGGCTAGCTACCTACTAAAATATTTCAAGTTGACAATGGCTTAGTTAAAAAAAGAAAAAAAAGATTCCTAAACTGTAGGATAAATTTTTAGTTAAATGGGACACTGTTATAATAGTTATTTCCAAGCTTTCTTTCATTAAAGTGCCTATCAGTGTGGAGAGCAGTGCCTTATTACACAGGGCAAAGATTTTTCTTCTTAGAAAGTCTCATATGTAGCATTTCTCCCCACAAAGTCTAACAAGGCATTCAAAATAAGTTCAATTTTTTTCTTCCTCAAAAATATCTTTAAAGCCCCCCACTTTCACCCCAGTCTTGGATTACATAAAAGAATAGTTACTTTTTCCAAGCTCTTTGATATTTCCCTTCCTGGCAGAGTCATCTGATGTGAGAAATATCTTTTGAAAATAAATGGTGCAACTTCAAGTGCACTCAGATCCATACTTGCTGGACATTCCATCATATCTCAGTTTTGATTTGAAAAAGCCACTTGACTTCAAAATTCAGTTTTAGGTATCTCAATATGAAGTTTGATCTCATTGAGAAGTACTTTGGGAAGCAACGATGTAAATGTTTTGTCCACCTATCAGCACAGAATGTTGGTAAAGGAGTCATATAACCCTAATTTTCAGGGAGAAGGAGGTTATTGCAATACAAATTGAGAAACTAAGCCCAGGATTTGAATATAGGATACTGCAACATTAGTGTTACTGCATAAGTTACTTTTCATCTTTAACACAGCTGTCACCACATGTTTATATAGCTAAAATACCACTTTCTAATGTCAAAGTATCAATACTGATACTATTATAACAAGGTTATTTGGGAGTTTGCCCCTCCATCCTGTCATTTAATGAGTATACTTTCGTTTTTTTAATGGTCAGCATTTTGTATCAGATAATGTAGGATTTCTACATAAAAATACTCACTTTTCTTGTGCCTTAACCTAAGAGGGCTAGTGGCAGTACTTGGCAACAGAGAACCTCCTCAGCTCTTACTACAAATCTCACTGAAATTTTCCCATCCCAATTATTCTGGGCCTGGGAATAAGTATTGAAGTATGTAACTACATGCAAATCATTTTTTTAAAAAGTTCCTTTTAAGAATATTTGCACAAAAAGCTACATGATGTATAGGATATATATCAGATACAGGGCAAGATGAGACAAAAGCAAATATTTCAATCCCCAGTTCAGGTATAGAAAGAGCAGGAGATATTTACTGGTTCATTTCCCATCCGTTTTCTTACTCAACTCTCATTAGTATCTTTTTCGGCGAGGCACATGAAATCATTGTGGAACAGTCAGTCACCAATAGGAAACCTAGTGACTTCCACAAAGTTGGCCTCAGATAAAAGTCTGTAGGTGGTGAAGGCAGGGCTGGCTTCATCGCCCTATCATTTGTTCAGGCACACAGGCCCCCACCCCACCACACAACAAAGGGACCTGCATTTTGTTTAATGCTCTGTGTTGCTGTCTTTAAATTAATTTTTGAACAAGGTGCCTCACATTTTAATTTTGCAGTGGGCCTCAGAAATTATGTAGCTGGTCCTAGGTGAAGGTAAAAATGTCTCTTAATGGTAAGGATAATAAGTCAAAAGATAAGCAAAACATTTAGAACGACATACAGAAACCCATGGCTTCACATTGCACTACCTTTAAAATTTTATTTGGGATGTTAGTATTTCCAAGAATAATATTTCATCATGAACTAATGCATGAAAGTAGAGGTCCCCCATTCTCAGATGAGTTTGCTCTCATAAATAGATGGCATTTAATTATCAGTTGTTTAAAAAGCATCCAGTTGACATAAGGCAAACAGTTGAATCGGGAAAAACAAAATATATCTATATATACACACACACATATAAATTTCATATGTGTATATATATATATACACACATACACATAGCTAAATGGAGTATAATGCAGTTTCTATTCTCATTCCAGGAATATATCCACAAGCAGAATGGAATAAATATGTAAAATACCAGCAGAAATTAAAACATAGGAAAGAAACAGAGTAAAAGTATTTTCAACATAATGAAATGGGGTAAAAGAAAACATTTTATAGGTACTTTACATTTCATATTCTGTAGTATAAAAAACTTTACTGTAAATTATATATCCTTAATAACGGTTTGGTTAAAAGCTCCTCATCCTATGAAAAGAGAACAGAAACCTAGTGAGAAGCAAATTTTCCAAAATTACAAAACATACTTTCTAAAAAACATTTCCCAACACAAAAATACCAATACTTAAGCTGAGCTATAGGGTAAAAAAGTTTAACCTTGGGCCTTCATATAATAAATCATGCATTCTACTTTCAAGATGTATCAGTTTCAAAAATGATTGGAAGCAGTGATACTATAAACGCTTTGTGAAAGTCATGAGAGCTAAAATATGAGCAAACATATCCATTTATACATATATTTAACATAAATACATCTAAATTGAAATTCTCCTTTGGATTTACTGCTTCTGATACACCCTGAAACAACAGCCCACCATATGCAATGTTAAGCAAAGTGTCAATATTCAAATAACAAGACAACAAGCAGATTTGTTGCATAAAACATGTAAATATTATTAACAGAAAGTGCCATATGATATCTCATGTTTTGATGGTTTCTGATCACCTATCTTTTCTGCCTCCTCAGTCTCAGCTAAGACTACTGTTGTCAACAGGTACTTACGGATGTGCTGTATTGAGGCAGCGCGTCTGAGCAGGCACCTGTGGTGCTGCCCTAAGGAAACTTAGCATACCCCTTGCTTTTGATTTGCTTCGAACTTCAAGGTACCATTTATTTTGAGTATATTCGTTCATACTTCTTATTCCTACTATTTTACTTTTTAAAATAAACATTTCTGAAATAAAATTGCCATTTAAATGATAACATCAAAAATATCAAAAAGATCAGTAATCAGCAATCATACCAAAGCAGCTATGCTTAAAATTTCTGCCAGAAGTTAAATGAAAAAGTTAATGCTCAAAATTCAAGTTTAGGAAAAAAAGAAGAAAATGACAAAATCCAACCATGGAAAGCACTTGCTAAACTGGCCATTTATTTGCAGTGTGTCAAAAAAATTCTTTCATTTTCAATAAACAAAAATATAGGTACAATCTCTCTCTCTTGCTGTGTGTGTGTGTGTGTGTGTGTGTGTGTGAATTGAAAGGCAGAATTTTGGGACTCACAAGCCTCTAAGTGGTACTCCCAAATAATTTCTAAGTTCAACCAATTTCAATAAAACACTAACTCTTGTATATCTCAAAAGAAAGACACATAAGTTTTTTTTTATTGAGAGTTAAAATTTTTAGCTTTTTCTGTACCATTTGTTTATCCTAGTTTATCAATGACTCAAGAAAAACAGCAGATATGCTGATTAATCAAGTTCTATCGATCAATAGCATATGTCAGTATCATACAAACATCTGCAGAATAGTTTCTTCCAATCAAAAATTTATAACTCAATTTAAATTCCTGGTAATTAAATTTATTAGCTCTTCAACAATGAACACAGTACTTTATAAAGAGTAGTATGTGAAATCTGCACTCAAGAATATATTGATCAAAGGTAAAACAGCACCTTTCTATTTCTACTAAACCAAGGTTCTAAGAACTGGAAACTTCAAACCATAAAAGCCTGCAATTGTTTCAAATACATCTAGTAATTCTGTTGATTTTGGACCACTAAAACTGATTACTTAATTAGGCAATCATTCAAGGCATCCAAACACTCACACAGACAAAAACAGGGAAGTATTAGCATGGTTGTCTTCACCTTGACATGAAAATTCTGAAAAACAGTGCAGACTCCCAAACTTTGTGGATCTGTCCCTAAGCACGTACTGAGTAAGACACTAAATTCTAAAAGGTGACAACCAGAAGCTCAGGAAAAAAAATAATTAACCTATAATGAAATTACTCATTTATCTTTTCAGGTGGTTTATATCTTAAACTGCCTTAGAAATGCCAAGTAATAATACAGATGGTCTCCATAGATTCTTGTAAATAACTACCTATTTTCTTCTCTCTGGTTACACTCTTATATTATCACCTAAAAGTAATTAATGCAATTTCTGCACTCTTGTACATCTATCAGAAGTAACTATCTACAAAAAGGTTTTCAAAGTTCCTGCCTAATATGAAAAAAGCAAAAACAAAAACCATTTTCTATTTATGGGAAGGAAAAAAATATCAGCCCTGGAAACTCTGCTACAGGAGTCTTAAATATAGCTAAAGATTAAAACCCCCTATTTTCACTCAGAAGATATCAGATACAGTTTTAAGAATCTTACTGATTTCAATACAGTCAGGAGAAAGAAAAATACTCTGTTTTCAGAAAGAAAAAAAAAAAAAGATGTTTCTTGAAATAATTCCAAAGAGACCATATAAACTGTGTTTTCAGGAGAAGAGAAAAGCAAATCAACTCACACATACAGCTTCCAAACAGAAGTCTTACCCTCTTCCAGGAAAACAACAATGAGACTTTATTACCCTGCTATGATTCTTTCATTTCAGACATGATTCATTAGCAAGTATTACACTTCTCAAAACTCCCACCCTACTCTTCCCTGCTTATTTGATGATAGACCCAGATGAAGTAACAAGTTGCCTCCAGCAGTGTAAAACAAGTATCCAAAAACTCTATTTCAAAGAAGAAACACTTCTTTCGAATCTTTGCCTCCCAAAATGAAGCAGGCTGCTTCTAACTGCTTTCACAATTTTGTTGCAACTTGGTCATTTTCCTAACAATACTTTCTACATTTTAAATAATGCATATAACATATTCATTATTCAAGAATACATAGCATGTTTAATCTGATACCTCTATTTTTAAGTTGAAATTCCAAAGGACTTATGTGTCTATGTAGTTTATATTGATAACCATAAACATGCACAATTAATAAACAATAGAGACAATGTGTGCAAGCATGTTTTGGGGACATGGTTTTTGTAGAAACAATGTTTCTTTTCCAGACAAAAGCTAATTTGTCACAAATATAATGAAGATAAGAAGCAAGAATGAAGGAGTAAAAGAGAGGAAGAAGGTAAGAGGATAACTAAAATTTGAATGAATGAAAAACTCTTGACTCTCTACATATTCTTCCAAAATACTCTTTCAAAATAATTTTGCTTTTGAACAATCTGTGTTCAAAACGTCCATTCCATGTGCACCAAGAAGCCAGCCATCACTAAATGTATTATAAATGTATATTCTAACAATCATCAATTTATAAAGTCTGGGATTTCCCCTTCAACCTTTCAACTGTTATGTCCAGAAAACTTCACACATAGTGAAATCCTAATAAATAGATCTTATTGGTTCCAGGAAACATTTTTAAAAATCTATATTGGTCAAAATATTCTTGCTTTTTTTCTGTTGTATTACATTTAGGATCAAAAACATCAAAGCAGCTTCCACCTCGGACCTAACTTTTAGAGGATCAATGTGACAAGGCAGTCCCTGATAGATGTTTCTCTTGATAAACGACTTGTTCAAAAGAGACATTGTAGCTTTCATTTCCTGACCACAACACACTTTTAATTTGCAACAGCAGAGCTGCCAGAGTGTGAGCACTTGCCCACTTTCTAGTCTTTTAGGTTTGTAGCTCTGGTTCCTTTAGGCCGCACATTTGAGACAAACAAAATCTAAAAATAATCAGAGTAAAGAATTAGAAAACAAGAGCCACTAACGCCACTTTATACATATACACAAGTGTCTACTTTATATATATGTATATAAACTTTCTCCCCTAGTATTCTAATATATGATAACAAGGCTCCTAAGTTAACATCATTTGAGCATCGGACATTTAAACAGGGAAATGAATTATGTGACTATTATTTAATAGTAAGCAGAGACTTAAGAGGGGGGCAATTTACACACTCGAATCTGCTGTTAAATGTCATGAATTATATAATTGCCTATGCCAATATGTTTTTCATGAATTATTGCAATGATTATTATTAGTACTACCTAGAAATCACATTTAAGTATCAATACGGTGAACAGTCAAACCATCCAATTTCTGCTCTCAGCACATTGTCCAAGCTCCGATTTAAAATTTATAAATGTAATATCCTCCTCATCACAGGCAGCAGCCCAATCTGCTCTGAATATATATTACAGCTTTAACATCACAGAGGGAAATCGCCCATCTGGCAATCCCATTCGCTCCAACAGCTCCGGGGGAAAAAAAGCTGTGCTCTCTCCTCCTTAAAACATTTCTCAGGGCAAATTATGTGCATCTAAAATAAACAGTCTTCTTATTGATCGCTTCAAAGTCAACAAGTTCCAAATGCAAAATTCAATCAAATCCTTCCTGTCGTGTAAGTGTGGTGTGTATTTAGCTCAGTAGTCGCCAGAGTCCAACCAGAAGTGTATGTCGCCCAACGGGTCTTGTAGTTCCTCTCTTCGTATTCACATTTTTGTTAGGAGAGAGCAGTGACCACGGCCACACTACAGACCCCTGGCAGCTTTGCCCCACTGTTACTTCTTTTTTCATATTCTCTCTTTCCTTCTTTCTCTCTTTTCAGGAGGAATTAATGGTCATGGGGTAAATATAGCAACAACCAAAAAAAAAAAAAAAAAAGTCTAAAGTGGACATATCCTTTGGTTATGCAAAATACTTTAACATCTTTTTGTTGTTGTTGGTCCCTCTCAGTCTTAATTGAATATCACGAAGTGTACACAGGGCACTGCCACAAGAGCTATTGAAAACCCCCTCTCACTCCATTTAACTGACTTTTTTTTTTCTATTTTTGTAAAGAAAGAGGAAAGAGCGATTTCAAACGAAGTCCATTTCAGTGCCTGATTATTTAATTCTGTCACAAGTTAAAAGTAAAAAGCGCTGACAGGCAGATGAGTGAATGGAAAGGGGAAAAAGAAAAAACCTATCCTTGCTCTTTAAAAGACATCAAGGACTTTGGACAATCAAAATATATTTTTTATTTTCATGTAAAAGATACCTCTTCACTCACCCGCCCCCCCCAAAAAAAAACACACTCAGAAGAACTGATTACTCCACAAAGTGCAATCATCAAGAGCAGATAGTCAAACTGCATTAATAGATTGAGAAAAATAAAATTTTTATCCAGTCCTGTTCCTGTGTGTGTACATAGACATAGACATACTTTCATTAGTTAGTAATCTTTCCCAACACTCCTACCCTCTCCCCTTTGCCCAGCCTCCCCACTCCAAAAGAAAAAAAAAAAAACTCACACTGAGTTTAACTAATTTACATACTATTTGACTTCAGCAGTTATATATATATATACAGTGTATTATTAGTAACGTGCAACTTCTGGATGACAGCTAAAACCGATCAAAGTGGATTCAAGTAATATATTAATCAAAACTGCAATATACAAACAAGTGATAGCAAAAGAAAAAAAGCATGGTGACATTAAACATATTTTTTTTAAAGAAAAAGGAATTCTATATCATGAGCAACTGCTTGCCAAGCAGTCTTCAATGGTTTTATCATGCTATTTCATTTGTCTTTCCTATTTAGATGCAAAGGAAGTAAATTCCAAAACTGACATACCATAAACACTGGTGCTACTGATCATTTCTTGCTGGCAGCACAAAAAGCTGAATTGGATTTCTCACAAGCAGGAATTCCAAAGGTTGCTTTTCATTAAAGCCACTTTTCCTCTCAGCTATCAAATGTCACTGCCTTGAAACGTGGGCCCTTTCGTCAGGTATTCATTTAACCTACATGCATATAATTAAGGGGGAAAGCAACATCAACAAAAAGGGGATCTCAGATCACAGGAGAAGAAAGAAAGGAAAAAAAGCACATGACCAGGAATGCAAGTCCATGTCAATTTCACTCACTCCCATTGAAACTAACAAGAGCTCCGGGGAGGACGGTAATAGGATCAGTGGATTGTATATACCATTAAATTATACATCTTTCTCTCCCGTTCCTTGCCAACAATACGCCCACCACGCTGTACCCCCTCCTAGATGATGTGCTTACATTTTTCTGCAACCGATCTTCTGACATTTTCTCGTTCCCCCAGCCGCGAGATTGTAATTTAACCTCAACTTTTTGTGTGTGTGCAAGATTCTTATTTACACTTCTTATTTACTTAGAAGTTAGTTCCCAAAGAAAGTCTAGCCCCACCCTATGGCTCCGCTTTCTTATTTTTTATTTTTGAAGTAAAAAGATAGTAATAAGTAAGCCCAATATAGTGAAAAGCGAGATTCTTGCAATCGCGAACTCTTAATCCCATACTATTGTTGCAATGATTAAGCAGCAAAAATATGCATTATAATGTTTCAGGGCTACTTTGAACAGAGAAATTAGACAGCAGGTTGGCGTACAGAATAGAAACGTGTGGAAATTGAATTTAATGTTTACGGCACAACTCGAAGATCTCTTTTAATTACAGGTCTTGGATGTATTTATAATCTTTAAAAATAAAACAAAAACAAATTTAAACAGATGGTAGAAAACTACGAAGCTCCTCTTACCTGAACGCGCGGAGAGAGAACCCGATAGGTTAGCGTAGCATCGATCCGATGTGTTTGCTGATGAATGGAAGCTAGGGTTAAGTGAAGGTGCCTATGATTTGAAATCATTCCAAGTTTTTGAAGGGAAGACGGACTGCAGCCTCTGCCATGTTGGAATTTCAAACCCAAAACAGCTGCTTGGAAGGAGCCAGCATGCCAGAGGCTGGGCGCAGGCGCAGAGCGCCGCCGAGCCAAATTCAAATCACTTTCACACTAAGAGCCAAAGATCAGTTTTCAAAGGAGAGAAGGAGAAAGAGACAGAGGCTGCCGTGAGGGAGAGAAGACGGGAGGCAGTGGCGAGAGGCGGGCAGTGGAGAGAGACGGGCAGCGGGAGGACCAGGAGGGAGAGGGAGAGGCGCACGGAGCCCGCGGAGCTGGAGGGGGAGAAAGGGAGGCGGGAGGCGAGCGGGCGAGCGAGCTAGAGACGCGCCAGAGATTCATGGGCAGGGAGGGCTCAATGGCCGCGCCGTGCCGGCCGGCCGGCCGCTCGGGTCATGTTACACGGCCGGGGCCGCGGCGGCCGCCCAGCCTCGCCGACGCGCTCACGCGGCACGGAGGGGGCCCCGAGGTCATGATTACGCGCGCGGGGACTCGCAGCTCTCCCTGCGCGCACTCTCGGGCGGCCCAGCCTGGGGAAAGGGGAGCAGCGCCGTAGGGGGAAGGGGCCTTTCTTTCCCACGCGTGACGAGCCGGCCCCTGAGCTCCCCGGCCTGCCTTAGAGGGCCTGGGACAGAGCCCCGCTGCTCCTCGGCCCGCGGGCCCTTCCCTGCCGGTTCCTGGCCCTCTCGACAGCTGCGGCCCGTCCGCCCTCCCCCACCCGCTCTGCGCACTGGACGGGATCTGGTCTCGAGAGCCCGGACCTCACCGGCACCCTCCCCGGGGCCCCCAGCACCAGCCAGAAAACGACTTGATCTGCTTAGAAGAAGCAACTTCAGGGGGAAAATTAGCGTTCACCCAGTTCCCCTCCCCCGCCTCCCTATGAATAAATAAAATCCTAAGTGTCTAGGTGTGCGGTCCCCTCTCGCGCGCCCTGGCTTCCCTCCCTACCTCCCCCAGGCGGCTTGGGCCGGAGAAAGCAGCGCCCGGGGGGCCCTGGTGTCCGCGGCTGGTGCGCAGGCATAGACGTTAGGCTTCTGCCTTCCCAACCCCCCTCTATGGAGTAATCTGGGGACCCAGGAGTGGGAAGAGAGTAGGGGCTTTGTGGTGCTGGGAGCCGAAGAAGAATGAAATGTGCAGTTGAGTGTGTTGCTCGCATCCCAGGGAGCAATGCAGTGCTGATTGTCTGTTGCTGAGATAGCCTTTTGTTCGGAACATAAGGTTTAAGAAACACACACACGTTTTCTGGGGTCTCTTGTTAGATGTAAATGTGCGGCATCCAGACGCTTACTATGCAGTGTAAGCTCAGTTGGTTTACTAATCACCCCGCCCCACCCGCAAACAATCAGGATCATTTGAATGGGAACCTCATTCAGACTTCTAGGCTGAGAGTATTGCCTTCAACCTATTTCATTCTAGACTAGCCAACCATCCAACTGAGATAATAAAGCAAACAATAACATTTGATCATGATGTCTACGAGATAATGTGCCCGGCAAAGTTCTTTAGGAATTGTAATGAGAAAGAGAGTGAATTGGGTCATAATTTCTCTTCGTTTTCATTAAATATGACTTTAATAGATAAATGGTGAGTTTATACTTTGGCCTGGTAGACATCCAGTCCTCTATATTTCGACGAAGCTAAGAATGAAAGAGGCAAATTAAATATTCCACCAGGAGCCAATCAAGCTGAAAATGTTACCTTTGAAGGTTGGAACCGAAAATGCACTTGCTGAGGACTGACCCTCCTCATAAGGGTATTCGCATTTCCCCCAGTTTCTCTGTTGTAGATTTGATAGCCTAAATTGCAGCTCTCCAGATGCTGAAATGCAGCTCTTTAAAAATGCCAAATATATACTTTGAAATTAATTCCACTCACCTTGTATGATGTTCTTACCTTTGAATGGATGCCTTTAGCTAACACACTGAGAAATAAAAATTATTTCAGTTAAATCTAGGCAGATGACAGAATTTAGAAGACAAAAAAAAGAGTGATTCGAGATCCTAAGAAATATTTCTAAGCAATGAGATTTCTATTTGGAATGGATTTGACCTTTCTGTGCATTTTTTTTAAAGGAGTCTTCAAAATAAAACAGAAGAACTTTATTCTATGTAACAGAGAACACTGAAACCTCTTTAGTTATATTTTACAAGATAGCTTTGAAAATGATATTCTGAAAAGTTGTTCATTGGATTTTACCACAAAGAAATAAGTGTAGGAAAATATCTGTGGGTCACTTCTGGATTGAGTACAGATGAATTAAAAAAAAAAAAAACTGTGAAGCGCTCATAATCGCAGTTATTACCCATTTGGGGAATGACGACCAAAAGTCCTCTGGACACACAGCAGATGCTCTGTGCAATTCGGGCAAAACTGCTCTGTTCTTGTTTGTTAAAAAAGTTCAGAGCTCACCAACCTTTAACATTTAATTCCTAGCACTGAATTTACAGTTCCTTGTATAAATTCAAGTAGTGAATAAAATATATAATAGAGTGTCCACTGAATAGAAAAACAATGTATTTTGATGACAGACTTAAAGCCGTTCATCTGTAATATCTAAAATAAAACAACTCCTGCTCTTTAAAAAGAGGAGGAAAAAGTGTAGTCAGCAAGAGTTTCTTAATAGATAATAACTATACCTTTCCAATTCCCTTATAGATTCATTTGAAATACACATTATAAAAAACATCATTCAACATGCAAATAAATATAATTAACTTTGGAATCAAATAATTGGAAAACTATTCAAAAGAGCACTGGATAACGGTACAGAGTTTCAAAATTGTTCAAAATTACATATACTCTGGGAATAAAAGGGACTTTCATAATAGAATATACATTTTGGGACTTCCATAATAATAAGGTACACAAGGGAGTTCGTCATTGCACTGTTTCTCCCTTTTTTTTAAGTATAGGTAAAAGTTGCTTTTCTCCAATTACTTTAAGCAAAGGAAAATAAAATTTGACTTTCTTTTTCACAGAGATTCATTGCTTTGTTTGCAATGTTCATAGTTTTCGTTGTTTTAATAAAACTATCTTTAATGATGTGGTATGATTAAAAAGCATTTTAACAGTCATATTCTGTATGCATTTGTCTTCAAAACTTTTATTCAAAAGAAATGTTTCTGGCTGTAGCTGACATCCATCTCTATAATATTTTTTGAAACTTATTCAGGTAACATGAGAATTAAATATTGAGTGTTTAAAGGAAGTTGGCTAGTCAAGGAAACAATTAGAGTGGGAAAAATTAGTCAAATTTATTCTTTTCTGAAATAATTGTAATAATTGAAATAATTGAAATAATTAGCAATATCGTTTCTATTTTACTTTTTAAATGCACAGACATTAAAATATAAGGCATTACATTTTGACTAATATATGAATTTCTAAGACACAGTATATTCGGACTTGTGCTTTTTAAGAAAATCAGAAGAAAAAATCAACATAACTATTTTTTCTTCAGAAGTGTTTGTGTGTGTATGCCTTCCTTTCAAAATAATTCAGAGGGGAATTCTACGTATTTCTTCTTTTTCTTCTGAAAGTAATGTAAGCGGCAATGACAAAAGTGAAGGTTAAGGGAATAAGCAAAGTGATATTGAATGTGATTTTGCAAATGACCATAGACTTGTCTGCACTGGACTAAGGAAAATATGAGCTAGGCTGGACACAGAAATGTGCTTTACCTAAGTGATGGGAGAGGAAAGGAAAGGAAAAAACATCAGCGGAGGCAGAAGGTAGACAGCGGGTAGGAAAGATGAGGGAGGTGTAGGTCCCAAGATGCTTTAAGGAAAGAAGTTTGGAGGGCTATGATGTATAGTTTTTCATAAAATGCTAAAGGCAATTCAATTTAATTTTTCAAATATTGTTTTTTAGTTTTGAACTTAAATGCTAAGCATTTTAATAAAACATTAAACTAATAACATATTCTTCCAGAGCCCTGGTTTCAAAACACATTGTAGGACTTAGTAGCTGTTTATGAAACTAGACTTTTTCTTTCATATTACTCACAAAAATCTGAGGTAGTTCTTGCAATAATGCAAATTAGTGACAATATAATCTTTTAATGCTTCCATAAAATTGCAGTTTAAGGGTCATCATTTTCACTTCAATAAAGACTACTAAGAAGTTCTTATGTACCACCCTTTCCCCTAAAAAAAATGAAACACACACACACACACAAAAGCTAGTGAAGATCTTGACCTCATTGAGCAAAATTACTCAATTTGCTCAGAATGACACTCAAACGCAGCTACTGTCAAATGATATTAGTGTGCTTCATCCATCTCCTCAGTGATTTAGCTCTACAGTAGAGACAAACTGGAAAATCCAGTGATAAGTTCACTTAAGATGTTTTGCTTTCTTCTATTAACCTAAGTATTATATTTTTAAGTTCACATATATTTATAGTGTGTGTGTATTTGCTGCAACATTTGCCTGATTTTGCATGGTTCTCAATTTCATTTAGAAAGTTTTCAATGCTTAATATAGTTAAAAGTATTACACTACAAATTGCAGAGGATTTAAAGAAAAGTGACATTAACATTTGATGGATGAAGTCAGATAAATATAGCCCAAAGTGAATGTTAGAAAGTGCAGTTATAAAGGAGTTTTGTCTAGAGGAAATTATGAGTTCTTTCGTGAAGGACAGGGCAGTTTTTCTATTCTTTTTTTTTTTAATTGAAATTTTTTATTTGTTGCAGAGAACAGATATCACTCTGTTGCCCCAGGTGGTTTCAAACTTCTAGACTGCAGTGATCTTCCTGATTTGGCCTCTGAAAGTGCTGGGATTGCAGGAGTGAGCCACCACGCTTGGCCTTGTCATAGCAATCTTTATGCGTCAATAAAACAGACCACTTATAGTTTGCATGAGCTGTGCTGTTTTTTCTCTCTATGCCTTGCTTGTCAGTGTGCCCCCTGCCTGAATTGACTTTTCCTCTCCTCTTCTGCGGGCTAACTCCCTTAGGACGCTCAGCACTTAGTTCCTCTAACCCACACCCCAACCTTCCTAGAGGCACTTAAGTATCTTTCCCTTGTTGAGAGTCTATTTCTCTTTCTCTCTTTATATCTTCACATCATTTTAAAGGTGTTCATGTGTTTCACTCCTGCACTAGATTTTGAGCTTCTTGAGGGCAGGGAATTGTTTTAACTTCCATCTTTGTTTTTCCCCCATGCCTAAATTAATTGGGATAATTCAAAATACATGCTTACTGGGGAAATTAATGAGTTGACAAGTGGAGGAAATAGACATGAGCAAAGACAAATTGAAAGGAAACTGTAGAAGTATTTGCCCAAAATAGCATATAATCTAGTTTGGTTGACCCTTTGCTTTACACAGGCACAGAATGGGAAATAAGGATGGGAATGAGAATTGGGGATGTATTGCAGAGGAACTTACACTGAGTCCCAGCCTGAGAGATTTTCATTTCAGTGGGCAGTTAACAGAAAGTGCTGGAAGGTTTGTAATGAAGATGTTTATGTGGTCTGAACCCTGCTTTAAGAAGATAGAGCTAAAAGAACTGAAAATAGGGAGACCAGGTGGGAAGTTATTGCAATGGTCTAGCATTTTCTGGTCCCCCAAACTGTGAATTCTTCTTGTAGGTTTGGTGATATGCTTCCTTGCCTTGTTTGTAGATGGTCTGTTTGTATTGATTGCTCAATTCTGCACGTTCATTTTGTAATATTACAAAATGTCAGTGTGTTTAAAGGCATTCATTTAATGTCAAAGATATAAAAAGGGACAATACATTGAAATTGAATTTTTTTCCCTCTACCTGAACATGGTCTTTCTACTCATTCTGCCTCTTCCCACTACCACCCCCACTTTACAATTAGTTCCACTCAGACCGTGCTTTCAAGCTTAGAAGATATTTCATTTTCAAGAGAAGTAATGTCTGAAGATAAGGAAAGTTCCTCCCTGGAGTATGTTTGAACAAGCAAAATAAGCAAAGTGAAGTTCGTTTTTATAAACCGAATAAAAATATAGATGCACATTTCCTTCATTTAAAGTATATTAAAGTTTCCTAAACAGGGCTTTTAATTCATTTAAAACGGCATTAGGTTAGGTGGGCTGTTGGTGCTTTGAATTAATGTGCAAGCTGTTAATCTCTGTAGACCTGGATTTAAAATTAGACAAAGCAATAATTAGTTTGGCACCATCATTTCACTACCCAGAGGGTAATAATGTAGGTCATAAAATACTACAGCCTGGCACAAGTTTTTTTCTTTCTTTCTTCTTCTTCTTTTTTTTTTTTTTCTTTTTTTACAAATAGGGATATAGTAATAGGTGGCGTGGTGTGAAGAAAAACCATATACGTGTGTGTGTGTGTGTGTGTGTGTGTGTGTATACTACATATATAAAGTGATTGTCACTGGGAAGTGCAATGGCTTAGCTTTTCATGTATATTCCACTATTCCTAAAGAGACCTACATTCAGAAATTCTTATCAGGTTTTCCCTGTTTAAGGTGAGTCTTTTCTTTTCTAAGAGATATAAAGAAATCTTCATGGTTTCTCCTCTCAGTAGCTGTTTTCTTTGCCTGTAATATTTTCTCATACAACATTTATACATTGAGTCACAGAATTAAGATTATAATTTGTACCATGCTCTTTTTTTTTTTTTTTTGCTATAGTTATTCTCCCTACCAGTTTGCCATTTTGTTAAATTATAAGCATGGTGTACTGTAAATATTTTTATCATGTAAAAGTATTGCATTCAAGTAAGTGCTTACCATACGTATTTTATTTTGTTTTCATGGCAAATGACTACTGGCAATATCAATAATTCAAGAACAGAAACAATGAAAATACAGAGGAATGCATTTGGATACTTCTTCCTGTCAATCATCCTTGCCAGATTCCTATTTGAACATTCTGAAAATGAGGAAGACATCAGGTCTAGCTTTAAGTATGAGTAATAGTTTTCTATTTCCTTACACTGCTCACCCCAACTGAGCTTTTAAAGCACAGGTATCTCGGGTGTCTCTATATAGCTTAATATTTCAAGTATGGTAATAATATTTTAATATTGAATTGAAAATGTATTTCATACAATATACATGTACAGACTTTCTATTTTACATAAAGCAATATGCAAGCACCTGTTTGTATCTATAGAGAGCGTTCAATGCATTAGATGAGTACATTCACAAATCATTTAAGTTGAGCTTTTCAAGTGATGTGAGCCACTGATACAAACTTGCTAATGATAATTATAGAACTGATGCTGATTTAGTCATTTCAAAAAAGCCACGGAGGCATAATTAGTGTCTGAATGGCCTCAATATTGCATTATTAGGAGGCTAGGGTGAAACTTGAAATGAGAACATCAAGGCTGATAACAGAAAAGAAAACATGAAATACATACATAATTCATTCTGAGATATTATAAAGGTTTATAACTAGAAACAATAATTTGCAGAAAGCATCTCATGTACTGGAGCCAACTGCAATCATTTGGTCAACCTGTTAAAGATCAAATAGTATATTCTTAGCTATTCTCAGTGGTGTCTTTGTAATAAAGTAGCAGCAAACAGACACTGTTTGCTTCTGGTCACTTTTAAAGAATGTTCAGTTTATCAGTAGGGACTTTAATCTCAACCTTAATAGAGTACAAAAGCAGCCTTGTCCCTGTGCTTCTCTCCTTAAGGCCACAAGCCATGCGGGGTTTTTTTTTTTTTTTTTTAATTTAAAAGAAGAAAAATAAAATTCTCCTTTTGAGAACACTAAATACTGTGTTTTTTCCAAGAAAGTAATATCCATTCACTTTTCCTTTTTTGATGCTTTTCTTCTCTCCTTCTTACTGATACATAGATGCTCCACCATAGTTCACAGCCATCACAGGAGTGAAGACATCCACAATATCTATGAAGGATCCCCTGCCTTGGACCCCTGCCAGTTCTACCATTATCAAGTAACCTGACGTTGGTTGACTTGAGCCTTATAACTGAAAAGTTCCCCTTTTTTGTACTCTTTCCTGTTAGTTGGCAACAGATAGGAATAATGACTCTCAGTCTAAATTAAACACACAAATAGATTGCAGTGTTAGGCATCCATCCCCATTAGCATAGGTTTACAGGTAATCAGAAAAAGGCATATTTAAGTACAGTCTGTCTGCTCTCTAACATGCCCTGCTGAACAGAAAACCAAATACCATATGTAGTCAGTTATAAGTAGGAACTAAAAGTGGGGAACTCATGGACTTAAATATGGCAGTAATAGACACAGAGGACAATGAAAGGAGGAGGACGGGAAAGGGGCAAGGTTGAAAAACTAAACGTTAGGGACTATGCTCACTACCTTGGTGATGGGATCATTTGTATCCCAAACCTCAGCATCACGAAATATAACCATGTAACAAACCTGCACATGTACCTCCTGAATCTAAAATAAAAAGTTGATATTATGAAATAAATAAATAAAAATAATTGCCCTGCTTCCAGTGTGATTGTTGTCGTCATTGTATTACTGTTTCCAAAAGTGACAAGGTCTGGGCTGTATCACCTCTGATAAATCTGGCTGCAGTTTCTAAATATTATCATTTTTTTTCCCATGTGGTGTCATACGCACAGGTGTCATACTCACAACAATCAGATTTCCAACTATCTGGGTAAAGAGAGGTGAAGAGAGCCACAGGTATTGAGAAAGGCAGTTATACAGGTACAGAAAAATAAATCCCTAGATACACATAGAATTATCAAGTGGATCAACTGTGTTTTAGGAGTCCAGACTATATTCTGATCTCCCAAGTATCGCAGCCAATCAATTTTTAAAAATCAAGTTAATTTATTTACTACTGTTTCTCCACCTCCCCAAAATAACTGGTAAACACCGAAGGTTAATTATATCCTTTGTAAACCAAGAGGCAGTGACTTGCAGTCCCATAGTGAGACTGGTGGAAACACCAGAAGGTTGGATTTGTTTTGTTTCATTTTGTACTTCCTGGTCAGAAGATATGACAAGAAGTCACAAAATTCTTTTTCATTTCCATCCTCATAAATGCAGTAGCCAAATTCATGACTTTCATTAAAGATGTTTTTGGTTGCAAGTAAGAGAACGAGAAACTAACAGTAGCTCAAGAACTAAGAGATTTATTATCTCTCAATAAAAATATGTGGGTAGGGAAGTTTTTGGGTTTCTTTTCTATTATCTTGAATATTTTGGTGATTTTTACTCCACATTATGGGTGCAACAGCTTCAAACATCACATGAGACAAGACTCTATCCAATGGAAGAAGAGGAGTGTTGTCTTGCTCCACGTCTCTTTTTTTTGTAAGGGAAACCATTATCCAGAAGCCCTCAGGGGATTTCTTCTCACTCTTGTTGGGTCACATTTTTCAACTGTGATGGTAAGGGGAGTGAGACCACCAAGACTGGCTTGATCAATACTGGGAAAGGGATCACCTATTAATAAGCACACAAATATATTTGAAGAAAGAAGGGACAGAGGTGGTGGTAGTGGTAGTGGTGGAGTTTGTAGAATGGCTGTGTAGAATCATTATTATGCATAATACCAGGAATTCCATTTTTACCATGGTTGTTGTGAATGGTAACCCCTGGAATTGTTGCACCACACAATTGAAATGATTGTACCATTCAACCTGTATCTGAATAACAAATAGAGCCTATCAGAATACTTGTAATACTTTTTAGCCCACTGTCTAACTCTGAGTTTTTTTAATAATCTAATTTATATCTTAATTTTGAGAACCTACTTTGCATGTTTCAGAAGAAATCAGGGCCTTGGGATGTGGAAACTATTACTCTCAAAATTGATTAAAATGTTTAAATGCTTCCAATTTAAGCAAATCATAGTGACTCTGGCCACATATAATAGTAAAATAAGTATTTCAACATAAACTTTCAAAAAATTAAAATAACAAAGCATTTGAACTGGCATATATGTAGACACAATAAATATTGTTGAATGACTAAATGAATGGAGTTAAGTCTACCTGAAAAAGAAACAGCTAAATAGGAAAAAGCAAGGTAATTCCTGATACTCCAACTAGCCATTTTTAGCTCCTTGGAGATAAGAAATAATATTTTAAAATGCAGCAGAAAGGATATGGCATAGGCAACGTTGCACCAGAAAAGAAGTGAAATGTTGGGCCATGTTACCAAGTTCAGTTATTGAATCTGGAGATTTTAAGGAAAGACTTAACTGTACCTGTGATGATACTGACCTTAAACTTATAAAATGTCACATCACTGTATTGACAAGACAGTGATGAAAATTATGGCAGCTTTCACTTCAAATCATTTTTACAGGGCCATTGCCAATGTTTACCTTCTAGAAGGAAAGGATGAAGAGGAGGAGGTACAGGAGGAGAGTCATATAAATCATGAATAATTTCAAATGTATGTATAGAAACATGGCTTCAACTTTAAGAGACATCTACCTATAAATATTGTTTTAAAAATAGAAATCATTCTTTTGATTCCTATAATTATACTTCTTAAAGCTACACAGTTGCACAGCGTGCTCATGTCAGACCTTGTTTAATGACAGCTATTTGTATTTCTGCTGCCAGACCAATAATAAGTTTCTTTCCTTATTCTCCCTTCCATCTATCACAGAAGCATCGTTGATGTTTGCCATAGTTAAACATGCATTATATCTACTCTTGTCATTATAAATTCTACAAGATTGTTGTTGACTATGTGTCACAATGAAGAGAGTATCTGAGGACAACAAAATATAGACACAAACTTTAGCTCTCTCCAGCAGCTGTTAATAGTCAAAACAGAAACCTAGATAGTTCAAGGTAATCTCAGTTTTGTTTTTTTTTTTTTTTTCAGTTGTTCTCGGTCTCCTTTTGAGACACATTCAGTTAATTTCCGAATCTCCTCTTGCCTTTCTCTTCTTTTGATGGGTACTCTAGATCCTGTTTTTGACAAGAAGGCTTGTGGTTCACAGCCATATTCTGTCTTCACTGACATGTAACTCACTTGGCTCAGGCACGGCACTTGAACTTCTGTCTCAGATACATGTGCAGCAGGTATCCGTGGTCCTACCATGCAAGTCTTCAGTTTGTATAATCCAAAATGCATCCAGTCAGGGTGTCCCGTGGGTACAAATGCACATTTAACCTACTCCAATGAAATTCTTTCAGGCTTTCTGCCTCCTTCTTAGGAGCTTCATAATCTTTTGGATATTTTTCCACACCATGCTTGGTGTCTGAACTCAGAGAATCTGTCATCAGATCTAATCCTGAAGGCATCTTACTAACTCATTGTTTCTATTCCAAAGTGGCATTATAATTAACACAGTCTTCTTCAAAAAGAAAAGATAGGGAAAAGGGAACCCCATACTTATGGCTAAGCCCTATTCTTCCCCTCTCCTTCGTGTCCAAGTCTCTCCTTCCACCACTCTCTCCTATTTCTTTTCCTAACTCCAATCTGAATGAGATTTTTTTCATTTTCTTTAAAAAAACTATAAACTTAAGGGGTACAGGTGCAGTTTTGTTACATGGATATATTACATAGTTGCAAAATCTGGGCTTTTGGTGTAACAGTCACTCAAATTGTACCCATTAAGTCATTTTTTCAGCCCTCACTGCCTCCCAACCCTCCCAGCCTTCTGAGACTCCAATATCTATTATTCCACAGTCTACACCCGTCTGTACACATTGTTTAACTCCTACCGATATGTGAGAACATGTGGTATGTGACTGTTTCTGAGTTGTTTCACTTTTCTTTGTATTTCAAAAATCATCTTTTACTTTACCCTGTATTCTTTCCGACAGTGTTATTTATGGTGTAAACTGTGCTCTACATCCTTAGGGCTTTTAATTTTTCATTTTCAAACATTTTTCTCTCTATATCCTTTGTACTTCTTTTCTTGTTTTTCAAAGTTATTTGTCTTTATGAATGGAACTCAAAGTTGAGATTCTGACTCTTTTTCCTCAGCCATTGAAATCCTCCCCTGGAAGATGATTCCATATGGACTGATAGAGTCACGGTAATAGATGCACAGAAAATGTGGGGGATGTCCAGGGAAAGAAATATCAGTTAATATCTCAAAATATGATTCCATTAACCTACCATCATAGCCCATGGGATTGAAAAAAATCTTTAGAGAGAAACATATCAAATCCTCTCAGAAAAAGGACCAAGTACTAATTGCTCCCACACATTTTGCCAGCATAATATTTAGAACCAACTGTTGAAAGATAGTTCAGTTGAAGAACAGTATTGGACATAACAACAAACATCTCCATTATGATTTTTCCATTTTCTGCTGATTATTTGCGTGTTTGTATTTGCAAGATCCTAAAAGTAATCTTTATGGATGAGCAAACCAAAATTTGTTGTGAGTCATCCATTGAGTTGGCTTTTCACCTCATTTATTTCACACAATTTTGAGGAAAAACTTATCATCTCAATTTTCAGGTAAGGAAACTGAGTCTCAAAAAGGATAGACAGCTTGCAGTAAGGACAGAAATCTAGTAAGTTGTAGAGGTAGGAATTCTAACAAGTTCTATCTTGCTGCAAAGTCCTTGCACTTCTTATTATAGAGTGTACCTGCTCCTCTCACAACTAGTGGTCCTTTTGCTTTGCTGAGCTTCACTCTAGTATGTTCATACCCAGAATTAGTGTGATGATGGCTAGGAAATTGCTCAATACTTTTCAAACCTGTCCAGGCAAAATTTCCCATCCTAATCAGATTTGATGTTACTCACTCGTCCTGTAAAGCCAAGCTGAAGCATGGTGCAATAGAGTTCCTGTTTATTGTTCAGTTTAACCGGTAGATCTTGACTACCTTTCTAAAACAATGTCAACCTCTTATTAAGTTGATAAGGGTGAGGGAACACAAAGACCAGAGGTCTATTATTTAATCTTTTATTCTTGGTTTGGGATATAATTCAAAATATGTAATTTTTTTGTTTGTTAATTTTTGTTTGTTTGCTTTTTGAGAAAGGGCCTCACTCTTTCACCCAGGCTGGTGTGCAGTGGCACGAACTCGGCTCATGGCAGGCTTGACCCAGGCTCATGTGATCCTCTCACATCTCACCTCAGTCTGGGACTATAAACATGTACCCCTATGCCTGGCTAATTTTTGTATTTTATTTTGGTAGAGACTGGGTTTTGCCATGTTGTCCTGGCTGGTCTCAAACTCCTGGGCTCAAGTAATCCACCAACCTCTGCCACCCAAATTTTGAATATTAGGTTTTCACTTTTGTTTCTTTGGTTAAACTAAAAATGATAACCTTGAGGGGGACTTAGACTCCTTTCATAGATGGTTTTTCTGTTCCTTCTACTTTCTTTTCCCTTTTCTCCCTGAAACTGACATTCTCTTAAACCATAGTCACCCTGCTCAAAAAATAACAATATGCAATGTGGAATTAATTCAGGGTGAGGTTAAAATTGAAGTAGAATTACATATGTATATATAATGTATTATAATATACAAATACACATTCAAAGAGTGTTTCTAAGATCTTTGGTAACTTTAATATGCTTTATAAAAATGGAAATTACTCTTTCTCCATCAAAGTGAAGTGGAACTATAGAACTTAATCCTTGCAGATAAATAATAACATTGGAAGGGATGTTTAATATTTCTTAAGGCAACATCTCCCAAAGTGTAGTCTCAACCCTATATTTTAGATTCATCTGGAGAGGTTACGGGATCCTATTCCAGATCAAATGAATCAGAATCTTTGAGGAGAATACTGGAATCTACTTTTAACATGACCTGTGATGATTCTTTATCAGACTTAAGTTTGACTGCTTCTCCCCTGTGGCATACCTGGGTCTAGACCACCTCACCCTCAAGTGAGAATCACACTTATCAAATTCCAAGTAGCTTGGGATATCTTCCTTCCTTCCTTCCTTCCTTCCTTCCTTCCTTCCTTCCTTCCTTCCTTCTTTCTTTCCTTCCTATGGATATATTGATGGATACCTACATAGATGTGAGAGAGAGAGAGAGACAGAGAAAGAAAGAAGAAAGAAAGAAAAAAGAAAGAGAGAAAAAGAAAGAAAGAAAAGGAAGAAAGAAAGAAAGAAAAGAAAGAGAGAAAGAAGGAAAGAAAGAAAGAAAGAAAGAAAGAAAGAAAGAAAGAAAGAAAGAAAGAAAGAAAGAAAGAAAGAAGAAAGAAAGAAAAGAAAGAAAGGCAGGGAGGGAGGGAGGGAGAGAGAAGGGGAAGGGGAAAGGGAAAGGGAAAAGGAGAGAAGGGAAAGGAAGGGAAGGGAAGGAAAGGAAAGGAAAGAAAAAGGGAAGGAAAGGAAAGGAAAGGAAAGGAAAGGAAAGGAAAGGAAAAGGAAAGGAAAAGGAAAGAAAGGAAAGGAAAGGAAAGGAAAGGAAAGGAAAGAGGTGAGAGAATCCATTATCTGAAAGCAAATAAAACAATCATCATCTCTCCTTTCTGAAACTTGATGTTCTTTTGCCCCAAGTTGAATACAGATGTATCCTCATAGTCTTACACCCAGCAGCACTTTTAGTCATAGCTAAGCCTGTCTTTCTTTATGGGGACCTTCCTTGTCTTGATGACTCTTCTTTTAATCTCTTACTTTCCTCTCATGATCTTTTTGTCCCTCTTTTAATAAATAGCTACAGGGTGCACAGAACTATAACATGCATCTGACCATCATGAAGAGACCTACTGATTTCAACATTTTATCTTTTATCAGGACATTTCATAATTGGTTTTGAAACTCTGTTTTCTCATTATTATCTGCTTTGATATCTACACCCTTTAATCTGCCGTCATCCATAGCTAGTCATGGATTCCACGGCTGCTGGAGATGGAGATCACCTACGTGATGATCTTTGGACCTCTCAGAGTGTAACCCCTTTTTACTCTAACACCCACAGATGCATATATAATTCTGGAAAAAAAAAAAATCAGTAGTCCTCCAAGTGTCAAGGAAACAGTTTAGAAATTACCCTGCGAAATCTTCACAAATCACCAAATACAAGGTGTTGTCTTTTTTATGACTTATGCTCCCCTACATTGCCATAAAACACTATATATTAGTATATTTTCTAGTTTCTATCTTACCTCACCCTTCGAACAGCTTAAAGACTGAAATGATTTCTTTAAATTACATTATTGGAGTCCAAAACAATTCCTGACCCACGGTAGATACTCATTAAATCTCTTGAATAAAAGATTAAAATAAAGTAATTAAAGATTAAAAGTAAAGCAAATTTATATTGCTATAATTACAACTATTATTCCTTGAGGATGAGGATTTACTTATGAATATTATAGGTGTTCAATAAATTTTTGCTGAATGAATTGTAAACCAATAAATAAATATTTTTTTCAGCAATGTAACTGAATTCAGTTTACCATGAGGACCATCATATTCTATTAGACATATCAACTTTATTAAAAATATATATTTATACACATTCACACCTTCATATATTCTCATGATGCTTTATTATGAAACATCTTACACTTAATTTCCTTCTTTTTATGCTTAGAAGAAAGAACAAATCCTATATATAAGTGGCCGCCTACTAAATACTATTCACTAGGATTCCCCTACAATGTGGATTTTGATTTCTAATGTGTCTGTACACAGAGCTATGTTTATGTCGGTTTTTGGTTTTGTTTCTTTTTAGAGACAGAGTCTTGCTATATTGCCCAAGATGTAGTGCAGTGGCGATTCACAGGCATGAGCATCACACTCTATAGGCTTGTAATCCTGGGTTCAAGCGATCTTTCTTCCTCTGTCTCTCAATTAACTGGGACTAAAGTTGCATACCACCGCACCTGGTTGTGTAGTTTTTAATAACATATTTGTATATACATATGTGTATATACCTATCCATGAAAAATAAATACATATGCAGCCATATTGTTTTCCAGAATATATGTGTTTTTATAAATAGATGAAGGATAGGAAAAGCTGTGTCTTTCTCAGGATCAAATATTGAGCAAATAGACGTATTTATTCATTAATATCCAAATGAAGTTTTTCTAGAATTAGTATGGAACTAGCCATAAGAATTAATGTTGTAGGATCATTATTAACATAGGTCAATTTTTTTCACTTTTTTATTTTCCTTGCCTTCTAGTTTTTCATTCTGTTTTTCTTTCTTTCTTTCTTTCTTTTTTTGAAACAGAGTAACGGAGTCTTGCTCTGTTGCCCAGCTGGAGTTCTGTGGCACGATCTCGGCTCACTGCAAGCTCTGCCTCCCGGGTTCACATCATTCTCCTGCCTCAGCCTCCTGAATAGCTGGGACTACAGGCTCCCACCACCACACCCGGCTAATCTTTTTGTATTTTTGGTAGAGACAAGGTTTCACTGTGTTAGCCAGGATGGTCTCGATCTGCTGACCTCGTCATCCGCCCGCCTCGGCCTCCCAAAGTGCTGGGATTACAGGCATGAGCCACCGTGCCAACAAGAGTTAGCCTCTCTTGTTACTACTCTTATTCTTTAAACAACTCAAATATAGGCATAAAAAGCCTATTGTGAAGGAACAATGACTGAATCATGTGTCTCCAGTGAGGCAACACATAAACAGCTCTAGTCAAAAGATGCTTGCTAGGATTCAGAGGAGAACATGTGTTTACCATATCTTCCTTATTATATTCTTAGCCAGATGAGTCAATAGAGGTACTATATCTATCTCTACAGAAAATGTAATCCTGTCTCAACACTTGAATCTTCTTTTGTGTCTGAGCCACATGCTACTGGAGATTTGATTGATCACAAGTAAATAAAGGTATGAAGCTTCCTAACATTAGAAAATGCATTTGGGAATTTCCACCTAACATTCACTTTCTCCACGGCAGATGCCTGTCTTTGAGCTTAGGTTAAAATGCCAGGATTTTATTCAAGAGGATCGTACCTCAATTCCTCTTCATAACCTACAAACAGAAATGAGTCAAGGATTTGAGCTAGTAACAGCAGTTTTTTCTTTGTATTTGCTACCCTATGTCAACATGTCAACTAACGTGATCTCCCCTAATGGAATAGATGCAACGTATGATTTGGTATGTTTTGTCTTAGACGGATCCGCTCATCATAGAAAAAGAAAGCTGCTTGCTTATTTTTCAGGTTATCACTCTAAGCCTTGGAATGCTTGGCATCTGTATGCTCCTTAAATTGTCTTATTACCTTGTGAATGGGCACCACGCCATGCTAGCAGATGGTCATATGGAATGCCAGAAACCTGGGCTGTGTATCATTTTTGAGTATTAGTGTCTAGAAATCAATGACATTTTAAATGCGGCTATTGGGCTTGAATCATTCCTGGAGAGAACATTAGTACACTCAAGGGCTTGTCAAATAATAGACAGTACTCCAATATACTGAAGGTGAAGATGCTTTGAAAAGGATGAATATAGATCCTGTATCTCTTACTCTCTTGATCTTTCTAATACAGTCAGGATGTAGTATTTTATTACTGGGATTTTTTTTTTCTAAGGAACACATAGGGTTCTGTCTCAGGTGGCAAGACACAAGAGAAAGGATATGGGTTTTGGTGACCACACATAAATTACTTAACCTCTCTGAACTTGTTTCATCATGTATATGATGTGAATTGAAGTAATAAATTATATAATGTTAAGTATTTGTTTATGTATCTCACAGAGTAATTGTGCAAATGAAATGTGACACTGGCTAAGGAAGTGTTCTGTGAATTGTGCTGTACCATCTAAATAAAAGTTGTGAGCCTTTCTTTTTTCTTTGATCTTTCAGGACTCAAGTTAACTTTTATATTGCTAATTGCAGTTCTGAGAAGAGACCGTCAAGGTTAAGTTTGGGCATCAGAAGTTCTTGCCACTAAGCTGCTCACAAGAGGTTAATAATGAGTTCTACCACAACAATTATTTTTTTTCTATAATGGAAAAGGAAAAAATCTTCATGCTATCTCCACTGGGCAGAAAGCAGGAGGGCAATTTTTACACCACATCTACGCTACCCAAGAGAAGAGGGGAGTGAAGAAATTTTTTGGTGAATTTAGGCGTTATAGACAGCTGATCTATACTACTTCTGTTCCAATGTGAAATTCTGTGTAGAAATTATTCAGTACGACTCCCTATCCAGATCAGTGTCAGTTGAACGTATATATGCTCATCCCTTTGCCTCATATTGGTTTTGGCCTTTTAGGCCCAGGAGATTTCTGACATTGTTCCATTTTACTTTTTCAAATAAAGTTAAAAACCAAATACATGAAAAATAAAAAGAGGTCTGAAAGTATCTTTACTTTTTTGTTTAATGTAATGTGTTCTGTGGATTAACATAGATAGGAATGGTATCACTGCACAACTTGGATCATAGATGCTAATAAAAAGCATGAAACAATTGCCTCTACCAGGCTCTACAATCTAAAGTTGAGAGAATTTGACCCTGGATTCTCAGCTTTATTTCAGAAAATGCTTTGGTGATTACTCTAGACTAGATTTGTCCCCTTCCTTTTCTGCCAACAAGCCTGTTTTATGTACATTGACTGAGTGGGAAGAGATGAAAATTACAATGAACGGCCTCCTCCACAAAGCTCTGTGAATATGTCATAATATAAAAAGCTGATTTCTTCTTATTAGTGTAGCTTATCTCAATGTAGTCCAAAACGTGACAAATGACACTGAAAAATTGGCACATACTTTAGTATTTTTTTAAAAATAAACCTCCTAACATATCAGAATCTTACATTGCTCATTGTTTTTCTTGCCAAGATTTTTCTCATTTTTATTTTATATAGTATTTTAAAACTATGTTGATTTGCTTCAGCTTTAGAAATGCTCATATCCTGAAGCAGGTAGGAGTTGGGAAGAAAAATCCATATTTAAACCCACCTTTTTTTTAAAAAACAAATAAAAAAAGAGTAAGTTTTTAAGTTGATAAACTACCATTGGCTGATCTAAAACTAGGAAATCCAAATGGTGAGTATGTTCCAGTGAAATTATTTCTGAAATTCATTATCTGTCTTTAAAAATGTTTCAACAATATTTTTAGAAAAATGCTCATTAGGGTAATAGGTTGAATTTCATATTAAAACAATACAGCTCCCCTTTTAGATAACTAATTATGCTGAAGAATAAAAATGATATTAATTATTGAAATAATGTTAACTTCTTAAGTTTAGGGAAATTTTAAATATGCTTAAAGTGAAACAACACTGATTAATGTTTTTGAAGTATTATTATGATGGGAATAAAAGTCAATTAGATTAAAACTATACTAGTAAAGGGTGGTATAAATGAAACTGACATCAGGTATCAATTTACTGTCTGGCTTGACATATGAGTTGTCTTTTTACCACTAAGAGTCCTCTCAGGGAAGCACAATAACAACAACAAAATGATTTAAAAGCATTTAAATATGCCCAATTCCCTCACACAATCTGAGCAATGAGCTTTTTATGTGTCATAATACTTACAAAATGCTAGAAAACTCTGCAGATCTACTGGAAGAGAAAAATCATCTGTTTCTTTCTGTAAGCCTCTTGCCCTCCCATTTAGCTGTGTTGATGCGAACTATGTATTGACATAATCATTACCAGTATCTTTCTAACTGCTCTAATATCAAATTCTTGTTTTTTAAATATGTTTCCACTGGTGGGTCAGTGCTGGTGATTAGAATAGCATAAATGCAACTAGACTTAGTAATAGTATACTATAATTTCATTGTAAATATTGAGTCATATATTTCCATATAGAAGATGAGACTCTGGCTGTACTGTTCTAAGCAGTAAATGAACTCCTGACACTTCTTTATCAACCCCTGACTAGTAATTTCATATGATTCCAAAATGAATCATCTTTAAGAAGTCTCTTTTTATTAGTATAACACAGTCCACAGTATTCCTACATCGTGTGTGTGTGTGTGTGTGTATATATATATGTAGGCTAGAATGAAGATATTAGCAAATTATGTTTGCAGAGTGTTTTAGGGTTTGCAAAACCTGTTCATCTACCCTATTCTATTTTAAGAAGAACTTGAGGTTCAAGGGAGATAGGTGATTTCTCTAAGGTCCCACAGCTCATGGTATAAAGTGGATGTGATATCTCTGACCTCAAATTCTAGGGTGATGATTCAAATGCTAAACCATTTCCCTCCAGAGTGTTCAAAGGTATGGCCTTTGGGGAAAGTTGATCTGGGTTTGAATCTCAGTGCTTGAATTAACCCTGGACAAATTATTAAATTTCTTAGTCCCTGTCAACTGGAAAAAAAATGCTCCTTACCACCTTTTGAGTTGTGAGGATTAAATAAAGCAATGCTGATATTGCTTCTAACACAGGACCTGGCACATTGTGATCAATCAATAAATATTGACTATTCCTTACATGTACACTCTTGTGCCCATTTATGTTTACTAGTTGTCATTTGTGTATTTGTGTGTTTGACTTTCCTCAAGTCTTAACTTGTTCCTCAAGTTTCTCAAGGGAAATGACTTTCAGTTTTTTATATTCTCCGTAGAGGACAGAAAAATGCTCTTGGAATGAACGTGGAAGTGAAAGATACTGGAAAAAGCTTTAGTGATCAATACTGAAATGAATGAAACCAAAAAGTTTCAATATGGCACCTAATGAAACTATTGAAGGTAATTGGAGCCCATTATTATGTATCTATTCTAGAGAACATGAATAGCTAAAAGTCTGATATTTTTCACTTATAGTTCAATTGGCAGTACTGCCTTCTGAGTTATGATGCCAATACTTTAAGTCAGTTTATTCAATGATGCAGAAACTCCCTGCCTTCACACATAATCATTTTGGTGTTTGCATATCTAGGTTTTTCATATATTTTAGCATTCGCCTCAGGCAAACATTTATATTTATCATTTGAACCACAATATTAATATGTAAATGAGTTTACCAAATAACCAAAGTTCTCGCTATTGAACTTTAAAATGTTGTTACATATCTAGTCATTAGCATATAATCAACAACAATGTATAAAAATCTTGGACTTGCTTTTTTAAAAGACTTTATGTCATATAAGAAGTAAGCCACAACAACAACCAAAACTTTCTGTAAGCATATAAAGCCATCACACCTGGAGGTGGAAGAGAAAATCAACACAGTACAGATGTGTATGTAGCAAATACACAAATAGGACAAGTGGTGTAAAATGCTAAGTCCACTTAGTTGAATTGCAATACATGCATAGCATGTTTATGACAGTTATTGCATTTATCTTCTCTTTGCTAAATAGGAGAATATAGTCATTATCTCTTACGAGTTCATCAATATCATTGCTTCTTCTGCACCTGAGGTCACATTTCGTTGCTGTGGGGAGGGTTGTGATGTCATAGAGAATCATCATCTCAGCTGAGGTACAATCAGCAGGAGCTGGCCCCCTCATAGGCAACCAACAACTTCTTTGCAGACAAATGTTCTTGGCCACAACAACACAAAGAATATGGCAATAAATGGCTATGATCTTCTCAGACTTTCTCTTACTGCTTTTTTTTTTTTTTTTGCAAAAGGAAAATAATGAGATTAGTACAAAGTTATTAAGTAAAATACAGTGGCTCTGATGTAAGTCTCACTCTCCAAGAGGACAGCCTCCTGATTGCCTCCAGAATCACCAGTCATCATTCCAAAATCTGAACACTGAAATCATCAGATTGCAAAGGAGGCCAGTTTGAGTAAGACTCATCCGAGTAGGAAGCATCACAGTTTTAGGGTCCTGACCGAGGTCCAGACCAGGTTAGCTTCCAGGCCCTTGCCAGTGGGTAAGAGAGTGCCCTGAAACCCTCTGACTGCTACTTCAGACCCAGCACTCTTTTACCCACTGATAACATCAGGGAACCCCAGGGCATCCTAGTATACCTCAAACCATATTCATTTATCTGAGGGAGTGTTAAACTCCTAGAGGATTAATCTTTCGGTTGTCTCCTAACCAAAAGATCCCCTGATTTACCATATCTTGGGAAACATTCTGCACATGGACAGTTCTTCATGTTCCACAGGTGAAGATTTCTTACTTAGACACATATACAGATACACAGATATACAAATAAATGTATAATTTAAAAAACCACTGTTTTTAGTTTCGTTATATAATATACTGAGTACATGTGCTGTGTGCAAGATCCTAGGGTGACTGCAAAAGAGGAATATGACACAAGGCTTGCCTTCAACTAGATTATATATCATCAATGACAGGATCAGAGATTTCCAGAAGTAGGATCATCTAGTCCAACTCTCTCATTTTATAGATGAAGAGACCAAGGCTTAGAAAGGCTGAATAACTATATCATATAAAGTACTAGCACATGCAAGCCCCAGTCTCTAATAATTGTAACAATAACTTCAATGACTTGGATAACAACGACTACCACAGTTTCTCTAATCTTTACTATATGCAAACCCACTGCCAAGTGACTTGCATGCATTATCTCATTTAATGACCCACTGAGGTCAGCACTATCAAGATCCTAATTTTATGAGTGAGTACCTTGTCTGAGGTCACACAGCTAGTAAATGACAGTCAAGAGTTCAAATTCAGTGCTGTCTGACTGGACGTTCTATGGAAACCAGGGAGATTTCTACACATATTGTGCCTTTCCTTGATGAAAGAAACGAAAGTGAGAGTCGGTATATAATAAAATACAATCAAGTGCCAAAGCAAAGGTAGAAATAAGGATGTTGTGAGTGGTCAGAAAGAGGGCAGGTCTGGCCTGTGCCTCCGGAAAGAGAATATGAGCAATGTTGCAGAGGGAGTACTGAGCATGGTGAAGGGGGAGAAGTGTGAGGAGCTCAGGCTTCCTGAAAGAGGAGTGCAGCTGGAGGGCAAGAATGCAGGGATTAATGAGGGTCTTTGGCATGGTCAAGATGAGCCACCACTTTTTATAGTTACTGTAACGACTTCAGATTTGCTGTCTTTTTAAAATTGACGCACAAGTCTCTTCAACTGGCAGTCTAACTGCTCTTAATTTATATATATATATATATTTTTTTTTTTGAGGCGTAGTCTCACTCTGTCGCCCGGGCTGCAGTGCAGTGGCCGGATCTCAGCTCACTGCAAGCTCCGCCTCCCGGGTTTACGCCATTCTCCTGCCTCAGCCTCCCAAGTAGCTGGGACTGCAGGCGCCTGCCACCTCGCCCGGCTAGTTTTTGTATTTTTAGTGAGACGGGGTTCACCGTGTTAGCCAGGATGGTCTCGATCTCCTGATCTCGTGACCCGCCCGTCTTGGCCTCCAAAGTGCTAGGATTACAGGCTTGAGCCACCGCGCCCGGCCAATTTATATATTAATCCAGTAATTCAGAGAAGTAAGACACTACGAAAGGTTCTTCTAGAATGTAGTGCCTCTTATGGTCTTTCTCCTAGGCTCTACCTACACAGACTGCTTTGGATGGACATTTCTGCATTTGCTTTTGTGAACTAGGTAATTAGCATTGATCTTGGGAGGGAATTTTAAAAAGCAAGTATGATATTTAGGCAGCTTTGGAAGAGGAAAAAAAAGCAAAGAAAAGTAAGTATACACTGTGTGTGTGTTGGTTCACACCTATAATCCAGCACTTTGAAAGTCTGAGGTGGGGAGATTGTCAGGAGTTCAAGACCAGCCTGGGCAACATAGTGAGACCTCATCTCTACCAAAAATTAAAAAAAAGAAAGAAATTAGCCGGACATGGTGGTGCACTCATGCAGTCCCACCTACTCAGGAGGCTAAAGAGGGAGGATCGCTTGAGCCTGGGAATTCAAAGCTGCAAGGAGCTATGATCTCACCACTTCACTCCAGCCTGGGTGACACAGTCAAACCATATCAAAAAATTTAAAAAAAAGAAAAACAAGAAAAAAGGGGAAATGTAACTGTGAGGGAGAATTAAGTTTAATTTTTCCATTTGTCTTAGAAGTTTGTGCCTGTGTAACTTACCTACTCTGCCCACTGTACAGGAAACATTAACAGTATTAGAAATAAATATTAGACAGCACTGTTTTTGCTTGAATTAAAACAAAACCAAACAACAGAAAAACCTCATAGTCTCTGAAAAAATTGAGCACATTTGCTGTACTGAATAGGAAACCCAAATATATAGCTCTTTAGCATCAACTTAAAATAATACCTTAAGCGGGGAAGGCTTCCTTGTCTCTTCTTAAGTTAACTGACTAGTTTGAGCACTTGTGTGGTCAGTAAAATCATAACACCGAGAAAACTGTTTTCTGGAAGTTGTGAGCTGTAATGACTCTTGTTGTTACTTTAATGGACGTTACTATGCGTTTCAGCAAGTCAACTGCTTCTGGTTTATCCCGTTGGTCCTGTTACTGTTCATCTGAAGGCAACATAAGCTCAAAATAAGGTAGAGTGACTTGGGTCTCGAATTCCTTCCAAGAATCAAAAGAGGAGGTTTGGGGTTGCATGCAGAACAGAAGCTAACCGTGCAATTGACCCCTTGACCATCCAACTTTATGTAATATGGCTCCAGTTTCAGCACTAAATTGCATATTTAGTGGTACATACATGACAGGAGGCTCATTTAGTTAATTTCTATGATTTTTTTTGTCTTAAAAGGCATTTTCTTTTTTCAAAGAAGGAGCCCTTATTAAGTGGAGGAAGGCAATTTGATGTCTTCACTGTCAGGATGGTCAAATGATGAAAACATAATCTTTGATATGCTCCACTGGAAATGTCTTGTATATGGAGGAGAGACACATATCCCTGGAGAAAGCTGTCCTGTTTTATAGAGCAGGTACACAAGGCGGGGATGAAGGCACTTCAGCAAAAATCTCCTTTTAGCCCCACATTAATATGCTTGGACTTTAGCCTGATGCTTCTCAAGCAGGGTAGATATTGCCCCTTGCTTAGATGCTGCTACTGACAGGCCACAGGCTAGAGGGTGATTCTTGCTGGACTCTGCACTTTTCCTGCTTTCCTTGTTTGACAGAATCCAATTCTCTTGACCTTCAGGACATGGAGCAGAACTCATTGCCTCCACCTGGCCTACCCAAGTAAGTGAAGTTATGCTCCTAGAATACAGCTGCCATGGTTAGTTTAATTTTAATTTATTGCAGAGATAGTTTTATGCATATGACTTTATAACTGTGCACGCACCCTGAGACCTCGGAAGGTCAAATAAATAATAAATGCTCATTAAGAGCTTGGTGGTTATGCTGAAACTGGCCAACAAAGGTGTCATTGGTGATACCTTTATGTGGACAAATAGCATCTAAGTCAAGTAGGATCTAGTATTAAACTATTATAGTATTTGGCTTTACAGCCTCAGGAAATTATGTGCCAGCCATGCCTATTCAATCTTTAAAATAATGGTACAGTTTAAAACTAGGAATTACTTGCTGTTTAATCTATTTTCCTTTTAAACCATTGGGATTTTTTTTCTGGCTTATTCTTTGTTATGTGTGTGTGTGTGTGTGTGTCTGTGTGTGCATGCATGTGTGCTTACACTGGGGAAGGGAAGTGGAAGTGGAAAGAGGGGATAGAAAGAATATTAAGTTGTCACATTTTCAAATGTCTCCTCCAGCTTTCAGAGGTTGCAGAAGGAAACCCTGATTTTTACCTATGCATGAGGTATGGAAAGAGCTTTCAAGGTGGCCCCAGGCTGCAGCTGTAGAATTCTTGCAATGAAAATCCTCACATCCAGATGTTTTGTGTTCATGTCACCATCTCTGACATGTTGTCCCTTTCTCCATATCCCTCTGGCTATTGTGGGTAGGTATAACTCCCCTTCCTGGGGACCTAGCTTTGCAGAAAGGAGAAAACACTTAGTGTGCCTAATCCCTCCTACTTGAAAAATGCTGAATAACTGCCCCTTTGAACATGAATAAAATTTAATTTTCTGAAAGAAAAAGGCATAAAAATCTGTCAATTTTGATGAATAGCACTCATATAATCTTCTCAGACAGCATAACCTAAGAATGAGGTAGGAAATATTACTTCACAAACTTCAGTGCTGTTCTATGTTCTAAGTCTGTTTTCCTTTTCATTGACTTATTAGATATATTTATAAACTAATTACGTACATACATTCCATCTCTTATTCTCAACATATTTGTAACTATGAAAGGAAATCTAAATTTGGAGTTTATTCTGTTTGTTCAGTTGGCTTAAACGTAATCATAATCTTTTGGAAATCTTAGTTTTCCTAGAAAATAGAAACAGATCCTAGCTATCAATTTTAATACTTGGAATTATTCTTAGCTGAGAAAGGTAACAACCACTGATTATTTTATTCTCTACTTCTTAGATGCATAAGACTTACCTTCCTATTTTAAGAAATTTGTTCATGTCAAAAACTAAATTCAAAGGGAGACATTCTGACATTTGAAAACTCCCTCTAATTCCTAAATTTAATTCTTGGTTTTCATTCTACTCCAGAGCCAGTTTTGAATTGAGTCTTCAATGGCAGAGAAAATAAAGTGTGAAAAAGACATGGAAAAACAAGAGGGCACACCCTGAAAATTGTTTCTCTTCCTCCCCCTTCCCCTGCATGTCTTCCCAGTGAATTGGGTATGTCCCTTCCACAGATTGTTGGCATGAGTTTTGATCCATCCAAAATTCTCTTCTTATTTTTGGTGTCTTTGAGTTTTCCTCCATGGGGATAAGTTTAATTCATTTTTCTATGTACCCCAAAGACTGCCATTACCTTGATTTGCATTATTGACTTTTCTTATAAATCCTACAGGCTAAACACAAAAAAAGAAGAGGAATTATTTTAGTTCTGTCACTTCTACCTGGCCCTTCTTCCTTTAAACTAGCTGGAATGATGCGTAGAACCCCTAATAATTAGTATACAATTGCTAACAAAGAATCTTTTATCCACATTTCAGCCACATTTTGAGGTATTGTTTTAGACTCATTGGATTACCAATATCTAGACAAGCACATCCAGGCTGAGCAAATGCAAAGTCAAAAATAAATACAAACCATCATTCACTGAGAGTATTCGGAGGGCCAGGCACTCTGCCTGGTTTATTTTTACACTCATTTACTCTTCATGATTTCTACATGAAGTGTTGGTATTCACGCAGTTGACAGACTAGGAAACTGAGACTCACAGAGTAGCAGACCCGGGGTGGGTAGAGAGCTTGAGATTTACCCCAGTTCCATCTGACCAAAGTGTGTGCTCTAAACCGCAGGGCTTCGACATGTGTAAATCATGTTAATTTCTAAATAGTGAAAAGGGCTGATGTATATTAACAGCAAGAAACGTTTTTGTTCTTCCAAAGGAAAATAAAGTTAAAAAACTGCAATGTTACAGGGATAGGGAACTCTGTATTTCTGCCAGGCAATCCCTCTCCTGTGAATTTAGATCCAATCCACTATCAATATTTTCTGGCAATATTTCTTTCCTTTTACCGCTACATCATTCATAATGTTCAGTGTTTCCAGAACTATAACATGCCAATCCTTACCACGCTTTCTCAGCACTATTTGTATTTTAAATTACTGGAACTGTTGCAGCCAATCACATTAGAAGACAGGACACTGTTATGAATTCCAGGCAAAATGTGAAGGGGGTAAAAACCCCGAGCACTCCACACAACCATTTCCCAGATGTTTGTCAGACTTGTATATTTTCTCTAACTCACATGCAAACAGAGAGACCCTGAAAAAATCTGCCTTTTTCTTTTTGTATTGACTAAGTTGTAGGAAAAAAAATGTTTTCTTGACAAAAAAATACTATTGAGTGGTTGCAGTTCAATCTCTAACATATTTATTTGTAGCTTCTCTGAAATGTGTCCCTTTTGTGTAGGACTTTTGACTTGGTTGCTTTTTTTAAGCAACATGGCTCTGTATTACTTCTCAGACCCAGAGACTTAAAAAATACCCTAAAATGAAGCAAGAGAAAAACTTCAAGGAAAGCATTTGGCATTAAAAAGCAAAATGGGAATAGGAAATATTCTCCTTTAGAAGAACTTAGGTTTATTTAGGATCCTTAATGCAACTTCCTATAGGTGGATATTCCTTTAAAATGATTCAAATTCCTTTCTAAATATTAATTTCCTCATTTATAAGTTGTGATAATATTCTTTCCATGCTTATATTATGAGTTACTGATGGTAAATGGCTGAGAAAATCACTTTAAAGTTAGAAAATTCTAAATACACTATAAAAATGTAATATATATATATATATATATATATATATAAATACGTATAAGAGATTCTCCATATGCAATTGAGGTATTGCTGCTACAGTTGACCTTTTGGACATTCTGGATTTTGGACAGAGAATCCACAAACAAGTTTTACAAAAGGGAGAGGTGGAGGGGATGCCAAAGAACACACTGAACATATAGGCAATCATTCAATGTTTTTGACAGTGAGATAAGTGTTATATCGGGGAGACTGTTTAACTACTATAATTTTTGACGTCACAATAGTCAAATATTTTCCTGAATCTTTAGTAGGGTCTAGCACAGTGCCTGGAATATCAAAAGTGTTCAGTAAACGTCTACTGATTTGAAAAATTCTCTCTCTTTTAGTGATGATCTTTTTTGAGAAAAGCAATGAAACACACTTTCTGGAGCCTACGTTTAGTACGCTGCCAACACAGAGCCACGTGGTTAGAGCCAGAGAGGCTTGGGCTTGATTGCAGCTCCTATTATAGCTGTTAAAAGGACTGGGGTTAAGGGACAAAATACCTTTGATACTCACTTTCCTCACCTGTAAAATAGGAAGAAGTGATAACTATATTACAGTGTTTTTATATGAATTAAATTGGATAAAGCACTTAAAAAGTTTAGTGCAGCTGAGGCACATAACAATTGCCCACTAAAACGTAGCTACTATGATTCATGGTAGTTGTAGTTTTCTTAAAGGTATTTCCTCAGCAGTTTAACACACTGAGATTACTCTTGACAAAACAGATGTCTTACTATATGAAATCTGTAGCTACATGTTTATATTATTTACTTATCATATTAATTGAAAATGTTTATTGAATCCATTCTCATTTTCACCCAAATTATTTGGCTCTCATATAAATAGATATTTTATATGTATCTATCTGTCTATCTATCTCTCTGTCTACTTTTTTCTCTTTCTTCATTCTTTCTCTCTTTCCTTTCCTTCTACCTTCCATCCTCCTTTTCTTTCTTTTTCCTCCTTTCTCTCCTGCCCACAAATGGAAGAAAGTGTCCCTTGAGAATTAACATTATTAAATGTTCTATTATTATAATGTTCTTGTTTGGCCATTCCCTGAAAATATTGAGTGCTCTCGCTAAATAAGCTGTTGGACAATTTTCAAAGTAGTTACTGTAGAGTCTAGACTTTCCTATTACCTCCCACCCCCCACATCCTTGTAACCATCTATATTTCTCCCAATTCATTTGTGGCACAACAGGTGGCTATTATTTTTTACTTTACTGGGTCTCTACTGGTAAAGATTTCATTGCTGCTGTGACAACAGTTGGAGGAGGTCATCACCTTATGAACTATCACCTGGATATCTGCTTAGTCTCAGGTAACAACCTGGGAGTAAGGCAATGAACAACTTCGTTATCCTTTTTCCTCCCCAAACATGAGAAGAAAATAAAATAAAATGTACTGGATTTGTTTCGTTTCCTAGGACTGCTGTAACACAGTATCACAAACTGGGTTCCTTAAAACAACTGTAATTCATTGTCTCACAGTTCTGGAGGCCATAAGTCCCCAATCAATGTCAACGGAACTGTACTACAACTTGTAGGGGAGAATCCAGCCCTGCCTCTTGGTAGCTTCTGGTGATCATGGCAATTTTTGGTGTTCCTTGACTTGTAAATGCATCATTCCATCTCTGTCTCTGTCATCACATGGCTGTCTTCTTCCTGTGTGTCTCTTCTGCTCTTTATAAGAACAGCATCCCATTGGATTAAAGGTCTGCCCTGCTCCAGTATGACCTCATCTTAACTAATTATATCTGCCAAGTTCTTACTTACAAACAAAGTCACATTCTGAGGTATTGGGGGTCAGGACTGCAGCATATTTATGGGAGGATGCAGTTCAACCCATAGTGTGTATATGAGAATGTTTGTTCCAAGTAGAATAAATTTTCTTGTAATTCTAGCCAAAGTCAGAATCAATCTGACAGAGCTGTTAAGTACAGGTAAGGAAGAGGGAATTACAGAATCACTCAGCCAACGGATATTTTTTGAGCACCTAATGTGTGCTACTATGTAGAATATTCTTTAAGTATCAGATAATCTATATTCACAGAGTTCACAGTTAAATTAAAGGATTTAGTGCATTTTATATCTATCTATCTATCTATCTATATCTATCTACAAGTAGAGAAACATTTTCTCACCTCAAAACAGAATCAACAACCCAGAAGTAAACACAAATATCTTTGGTCAGCCCAAAGTGAAGTTTCAAAATCTGCATACTAAATACATGTAGTTGCCTTGTAGAAAAGTAGTTCAATACTAGTCTACTGACTCCTACGTAACACAAATTCTAACAGTTGTAGTCATTTGATTTTCAGTCTACCACAGATTATGCAGGCATACTGAGAGCAGTGAGAATGACAACTGAAAACTTGACAACAAAAAAAGGGAGGTGAAGGAAAAAATAATAAGAGAAATAAAAACTTTCTTGCTTTCTGGGATGACTTGGGGTAGAGATAATCCTGTATGCTTCATTACATTCTGTGAACTTGATGCATTAGAGGACAGCATCTAATCATTGATATTCAATGTAATTGTCCCAAGATATTAAGAAATATTTGATCCTGATCGATATATTCTATTCATTAAAGCAGACAGACTTACAGCACATTTTAGGTTTTGTTTCAAAATGAGTTAAAAACATTAAATGATAAAACACAAACTATTTACAAAACTCAATAATCTGCAATGATACAGTACATGAATATTTTGGCTAGACTTATAAATGAGCAGCATATACATGTTTAGGATTCCAATGCAGAGGAAGGGGATAAAACTCTGGGTTGGAACAGTAATAGGTAAAGTCAAAACACTAATGTCCAACTTTGCTCCTTCTTAGCACTTACAAACAAAACTGACTTTGACTATGCTTTATAATTAAGTGAATCTAGTGAAATACGCTCTAGCACCTTTCCCATCCGTAGTTGTCCATATGGCAAGCCCAGTTATAGCTGACTCTGTAGACTCAAGAGCCTAGAATGGATCAAGAGCTGACCAGGCAGTTCAACTTTCCTCTTGGTCACAGTGTAGAATTTCTAAGAGAGGCATTATAAACACATAAGTAATAAGTAATATAAGTAATATAAATGAGTAATATAAGTAATATAAATAAGTAATATAAATGAGTAATATAATAATAAGTAATATAAATGAGTCAGCTATGCCAGGTATAAGGTATTATTTGGAGACAAATTGGTACAGAATATGCTCTCTAAAAGCATTATCATTCATATTTTCTTTATCATTTGCTCTTATTGAATCATCTAGTGTGAAACTGAATTCAAATCTAGAGCTCCTGCTCATAGCCTTGGCTTCTAGCATCAACCTATCCAGCTCCAGACCCAACAGGGGTTGGCTTTTTCTGACTTTAGACTGCTACCATTCTCTTTGATCTATCTTCACCCAGTGGGCTAGGTGTTCTGGAAGTGAGAAGTGAAAGAATATCCACTTGTACAATGTTTTGCAAAAGATGCTTTTAAGAACATTAATCCTGTGAGATATGCCTGAAAAACAGAACATGGTGATCAAATAATTTTGGGAAACAATACATTCTATACACCTCTCAAATGTTCACAATACACGTTCACAATACACATTCACGTATTACAGGTAGAGAAATCCTTCAGTAAAGAAAATGGTTTAACCCAAAGTGTTGTTTGATTCAATATTCATCACACTTAGTTGGTTACTAGACTCTCCACTTGCTTTAAAATTACATCACAAAGAACTTACGTTTCATGGAACATATAACTTTTTATGTGTTGAAAGGATACTACTTAGTTGCTCTTGAGTTCCCATAGAGTAAGAGAATGTCCACCAACAATGTCCCACTTTGTACTTTCAATAAATTCTAGGGGAAAAGCTTTGTTCCCTTTCTCTATCCAATTATTTACTCGTTCTCCAGAAGGAAGATTATCTTCTCTGATTTGGCCCTATCTTAGTTAAGTTGGGTCAGCTTACACTGATGCCCACATCTGGAAACAGGCTATACTTTCTTTCTCTCTCGGAACACTTGCTGTAACAAACAGAGTATCTCTGTCTTTTTCTTTCTCTCATGTTAGATATTTAGTAGGGCAGGGCTTGATTTTGGCAGAAAGGAATTTTTGCCTCTTCTCTAGTCCAGCTGTATTAGGCAGCTCCCTACATTAAACAATAAGCCAACCTGCATCTTGCCTCATGTGATTGAATTCCTTGTGTGCATACTTGATTGGCCACTGCTTAGAAGTAAAGAGAGGCCAGTGGTAGGATTCAGGCAGCAACTGCACCTGCAGCCTTCAAAATGGTGCACAAAAAAACAGTCAACTCTACTAACGCATTGCCCATATGCATCAGACAACCATGTGAGCATCAGAGCCTCTGTGTATACTGCTGACTATTGTGGACAGAGAGAGAGAGAGAAGGAGAGACACAGAAAATGACATTTATCAAGGAGACCACCTTATTTCTTTAGTCTTCTTTTTTTTAAAAAAAAATTATGACCTTCAAAAATCAGTTTATAAAAGGCCCTTTGCATCTCAGACTATAATTTTTTGAGGAAATGATGTAACAGGTTGCTGTTTCTAATCTTGAGAATATTTGGTTTGTGATATATTTCAAATGTTGATGTTAGTCTGATATGAAAATGCCTGTTAGTGCTCAAAATCCAGGACAAAGGTTATTTCCACCAAGCTCAATATAAAGTAATAAATAATTCTGAAATATTGTTTTAAAATAAGAATAAGAAATATTATAACTCAGCAAGCCTTCAAGTCTATGTTGGCTTATTATAGCCAACCCAGCAGGTGAAACAAAGGCTCGTGCCTCTGGACTAGCATCCAGCTGCATAGATAGGTCCACTCCTACTCACCCTCACCAAGCCTTGTTCTCAAGAGCTTCAGCCCATTCTTTCAAAAACTTTTATTCTATGCTGATGCATCTTAATTATACTAATTCTCTCTGCTTCATCATTATGCTAATAAAGATTCTCTGTCTTGTCCACTGTATTTGCAATATCTAGAACTATGATAAACAATGCATTTCTGGTAATACAATGAGACTAAATGAAAGCACTACTAAAGCTAATCTAGCTATGAGGCAAGGCCATCATTAATCTGAATTCATAGGATGCATGGTGAGGGCTTATTTCTATAAAAATAATTGTGTCTTGGGGTTCAATCTAGAGTGCAAAGAAAATATAAGCTGTTTGCACCTGCCTCACTGCTTCGCAAATGATCTTGTAGAAGTGAAATGCATAACTCTTTATTGTGCACTTTGCAGTGCCTTTAAATACCATCCCCATATTCTTTCCCTTGGCAAATTGACAGAAGAAAAAAATTGTGTATATCAGCTGTATTATCGTATAGCTACTTCTTGCATTCATAAATAAAACCATTATTTGAAGTTATGTAGTCTGATAGCAACTGCACCACACACGGCTGTTACAGCAAATGACATTTATAAATGTAGATTATCTTTTTTCTTTGAGATTTTATTAAAGCAGCTGACATAAAATCAGAGTAACTGAGTCAGTTTGTGTTGTTAGAAAAAAAGGAAATATAATAAAAGTCTGAGTGCACAATCATTTTTAAAATTCTTTGTTCATAATGGAAGTTTACTCTTTCCACTTGTCTGTCCCCAAGTCTACAACACCACTTCCAGAGAGAAGCAGCAGTCACGTGTTTTGGGAGGCTCAGCACCTTCACTGCATACCTTTATCACCTGCTAAGATGCTTTATTGACTCAAAAATGTGATAAGGCAGCAATGTTTTTTAAACTTTCTATTAAAATAAAACAATTACATTATAAAAGCAAAGAACAGCACCTTTTGACTATCTCATTTCAAAAGGTATGTTGCTAAGGATTATCCCACTTGACCAATGTGCACCAAGGTTTATGCCCTTTCAGAGCCCTGATACTCCCAGCTCAGGAAGTTTCAGTTTGAATCCTAGCATTGGCAGATAAATTGGGGATCATAAACCCTGGTATACAACAATGGTTTTCTACATCAACAGGAGACAGTGAAGACAAGAAACAGAGAAAGAGGAGAGGGGTGGATTCACCTCTTTGTAATCCACAGGCCTTTCTGATGCCCTTACAAGGATTTTTGAGTGCATTTCTGCCAGTATCAGCAATGGTGAAGTTCACCTTCACTAAAATCTAATTCCAGCACTAACTGGCAGGCCAGCACTAGTGAAAATAACATTCCGGTTTCCTCCATGACCTCAGTCCCGACATGATAACGGGAGCCCTCAACAACTCATTTCTGGCTTGGAATTCTTGATGGTTTATTTAGTTTGACTGACTGTCGGAAATTGCCATTATGAATACAGTTGCTAGGGAAGGCCTGTTGTAGTGCTGTTTGGCTTTTAAAGGGGTCAGAATTTTGTAAGATCTCAAATAACACTTACGGCTTAATGTCTGCAAACAATGCAGCATTTAACATTTACTATGCATGAAGAGGATCATAGTTCATCGTTTATTATTCAAAAATTATGTAAAATATTTTTATGATGGAATATGAAGAATGTGTTCCAAATATTCATGTATATAAACAACACATAACAAATTTACCTTAAAACATCAATATGTAATCAAAGAGGTATTTAAAGTTCTGTGACATGGAGCCAAATTTAAACATTTCAAAATTCAGACATTTAATCACGTATTTTTCAAGCAGATTAAACTTAGGTCTGGTTCTCTTCGATAAAGTGAACATTTATTTCTTCATCCCAGGAGAGTAACATTTTTAATGGTAGAAAAAGACTTGGTGCTTGGTTTGTCAGAATTTAAACATACAAATCTCTCAGTTAAAAATTTTATTGCCTGCTCTATCTTCTCATTTTACATGTTGAACAAAATGTTTTGGTTTCTTATAAAACAAGGTGATTATGAACATTGGTTTCCGGAGCCTGTTAACAATTTCCACTGTAGTCCAAATAAAGATGCTGTGAGCAGCATGGCTAATACGATTTGTTTTCTTCATTGTAATTTGAATCTTGAAACTTTTCTCAACTAGGAGAGTAGATTTCAATAGAATATGAGAGTCAAATAATTTGGGTGAAAATGAGAATGGATCCAATAAAAATTTCCAATTAATATGATACATAAATAATATAAACATGTAGCTACAGATTTCATATAGTAAGACATCTGTTTTGTTAAAAGAGTAACCTCAGTGTGTTAAACTACTGCAGATTTGAGAGGCAACTGACAAATGACAATCAAGAGCCTTAAATCCCTTTATAGACTTGATCTATTTGTTTTGGAAATGGATCATTTCCACATATTTTAATTGTGTATGGTAACTAATAGTACATCCTGCAAAAGTGATCCATTCTTCATAATATTTAACCGTATTGTAACTCACATTAAATCTTTCTAGGAAGGAGTAACAATCTAGCTTTATATAAAAATTACAAAGATTGTGAGTTAATGAAATAAATCTCTCCCCCATTGTTTTTCATCTGCCTTTTCTCCTTTGCAGCTGCTTGTTATCTTCATTTCGTATTGTCCTTATTGCTTACGTCTCTTAGAACTGTACCTTTTACCACATTTATGTACTTAATAAATATGTATTAAGTACCAATTATATACAAGCATATTGTTGGATGCTACAAAAAAGTTATCTTATTAAAAATTTTTACTCTCCCCAAATAGCAAAGAGGTAGATCCAGCGTTGTAAATCAGATCTTTGAACTCTATTAGCCCATAATATACATGGTAATTTTATTTTATAAACAAGATTAAAACTTCCACTTAAATGGAATATTTCATGTTTTGACTTAAGAGTCTTGTTTGCTCTCACATTTATAAGGTTTGAATTATTGGCTGCCATTGACTTTAATTAAACTCATTATGGACTCACATGTCTGGCACTTGTTAGAGAGGGAAAAAAATTTTTTTAAATAAGCCCAGTGACTTAATACAAGCCCTCTCAGCAAACAGCCTTAATAAGCCATGCTGGGCCTCAACTCAGCTAGCAATGTGCTACTTGACCCTGGTCAATGTTTTTTATGCTAAAAGAAATATGTGCTCATCTTCCTTATTCTTCAGTAAAGGATATACTCTATTCAAGTGAATGCCTTTGGTGACTTGGTTTGAATGGATGTGCGGGCAAAATAATTTTCTTATTATTTCCTTTGTGTGGGATGGGCTCTTGACTAAGGTAAGGAGTGAGAAACAGTACTAGCTAATTGAGTCCTTGTTAATCCATATCACTATCTAAACATTCAGTTAGGAAAGGAAAATATCAGCCATACAGATGCTCTGATGGCAGTATGCCACACACCCCATGTCTGGAGTCATCCAGATGGCTAACTGAATGTTTTGGATTCACATGGGTGTTCCATGTTGTATAGACAACGTTACTGGGATAATTAAAACAGAATACCCCATGTTCAAAATCTTTAATGATCTAAGTTGTGGATCTTAGTTATTTTTTTAATTAAAAAATGTATTTAGATATTTCTTCATTTGGTAGTTTAGGTTCATCACTTCAAAAATTGTAAAACAGAGACCTGAACAAAGCAAAAGAATTACCCAAGGGCTCTGACTAGGAAGTGAGAAAATGTGATCTCAAACCCAGATGACCTGCAAGTAACGATCTTTTTATCATACCTTACTACGTCTATGAATACTTCAAGCATCAGAATACCTATTTGCTTAGTGTGACACTGACTAAATACTCCAGGAATTTCCAACCATTCCCATTTGCCATGGTGGACCAGAGAGAAGAGAAAGCAACATGTAATTGTATTAGGTTGGTACAAAATTGTAGTTTTTGCCTTTGAAAGTAATGGCAAAAATTGCTATTACTTTTGCACCAACCAAATATATCTCTTTATAGTTTTTAAAGCTCATTTACTTGAAATCTCTTTTGTTTGTTTATTCCTGCATATTTATTCAACAGCTTGTTTCTAAGACTTTTTCCACCAGTGTCCTGCTCTTCTATCTCCATTAGATATCCAATCCTGTTCCTTATTCCCTCCCATCTCATTCACCAAATCTCAGATCCCATGATTCTGGTTTGTTCTATGAAGAATAAATGATGTCTTTAATTTTCTCCAAGTCTAAGGAAAAGAATGAGAAATATGATGAGGTAGAGCCTGGTGTAGAAATACATGTGTAGGATAGGATGTTTAATGATCGTTAGTTCCACGAGTTTCCTGGCTGCAAACTCCGATTATCCTCTCCTCTCCACAAAAACCAAAAGGGTAATATGTTTACTTTAGAGATTCGGGGGTGACATAGGGTGATAAGTTTGAATTAAGTTTTATGGTAGTTGGGGGAAAGTAGCAGTTAGGAACAACAGTAATGGAGAATCAATAGTTCTTAAAGGAAAAGAAAAAGGGGTGTGTGTGTGTGTGTGTGTGTGTGTGTGTGTTGGGGAGGAAGTAAAGGAAAAGAAAAAGGTGTCTGTGTGTATGTGTGTGTTGTGGAGGAAGGGCAAATTAACCTAAAGGTAGGAAAGTACTACATATATATACATATATATATATAATTAATTTTTTTGAGATGGAGTTTTGCTCTCGTTGCCCAGGCTGGAATGCAATGGTATGACCTTGGCTCACTGCAAACTCCGCTTCCTGGGTTCAAGCGATTCTCCTGCCTCAGCCTCCTGAGTAGTTGGAATTACAGGCACCTGCCACCAGGCCCAGCTATTTATTTTATTTTATTTTTATTTTTTGTATTTTTAGTAGAGACAGGGTTTCACCATGTTGGCCAGGCTAGTCTTGAACTCCTGACCACAGGTGATCCATCTGTCTCGGCCTCCCAAAGTGCTGGGATTAGAGGCGTGAGCCACTGTGCCCAGCCAGAAAGCTATACTAATGGTGACTAAGAACAGAACAATAGCAATGCAGGTGGTAAGAAGTGTCTTCACCAAAAGATCACTATACCAGCCTACAGAAGATCCCATAGTATCTTGGAGCTAGGAGAAATTCTATTCTTACTGCCTGTGTTAGGCATACATTATCAAAGTTGCAACTTGGAATTTTGAATGCATTTTGCCATAGAATATTGTAAGTTGTTTAAACTCTTCAGTGTTATTTACATAATACATAAAGTAAATGATAGATTACTAAAGCATTGTTTCTTTGGGAATATGTGTTTTTAAATTCTTAGTAGGGAATAACAAATTGGCTTTTGGAACACAAGCTATTCCTAAGTAGGAGAGAGCCTTCGTTAGATTGTAGTGTCATCTCTAATTGTAGTGTGTAGACATCTTGAATCACTCTTCAATTAACACAAACACTATGGCGTAAAAGATCAGCAGGGATTTAATCATTAAGGGAAAGTTGATATTTAACATGATACTAGGCTTTGATCAAAATTGAACTGTGTTTCTTTAGTATGAAAGAGGATAAACAGAAAGTAACATTTATTAAATGCTTACAGTTTTTAGGCTCTATGCTAAATGCTTAGAGCCTAATTGTCTTGGCTAATTCTCGTAACAGTCAAGTGAAGTGGGCATTATTTTCTCCATTTACAAGTGAGAGAACTGAGTCTCAGTAAAATTAAATTTACCAGGATGGGTAACATGTCAAAATCCCATCTTTATGAAAACAAACAAACAGACAAACAAACAAATACACACACACAAACACACACACAAAGTTAGTCAAGCATAGTGGTGTGTGACTGTAGTCTCAGCTACTTGGGAGACTGAGGTGGGAGGATCACTGGAGCCTGAGAGGCCGAGGCTGCAGTGAGCCATGATTGCACCACTGCACTCTAGTCAGGGAAACAAAGCACAAACTTGGCACACACACAAAAAAAAGTTGCAATGATTGAAGGATTGAAGGGAGGATTCGTTCCTAAATTTTGTTTGTTCATTTACTTGTTTGAACTCCACTATATAGAGTGATTTAACAACTTGTTTATTATTGTAGCCCCTTCCTTCCTAGGTCTTTCTCTTGGCCAAATCTATCACAAAGGAATCAAATTGGCCTTTTCCACTTTCCTAAAGTCAATGGCCAGTTAGATCATCATAAAGGGAACCTGATTCACTCTCAAGTTTATCAGACATAACCAAAGATTTAAAACAAAGTTATTAAGAAATTTTTAGATTAGCATAGTTTGTTGCAGTCAAAACTCATAAGGAAAGTGAAGAATAAAATATCCAAGTGTTTCAAAATATCTAGACTTTTTTGCATTTTGTTTTCATATTTGTTGACATTTAGCATAATCTGTACATGCTAATCCACTGAGAGCAAAATAAGAAGTATCACATGGGTAAAATTGGACATTTCATTTTATGGAAAGATTTTATAGCTGTCTAATATTCCTCATTTAAATGAGAAAACTTGCCATACTATATACTTCCCCTTGCCATTGTCAGATATCAAATAACTGCCCAAAGCCACACTAGCCACTGTAGTCTGGACTATGATAAATCCATGCAGTTGTAATAAAGGGTAATTAATGTTAAACTTGAATTGAATTTATTTTCATATAGTCTATATCAATGGTCTTTGGGGGTAAGATGTATAGTATTTGAATACTTAACTTTGAGCACTGGGTAGTCAATAGTGCAGAGAAAAGGAATTTATTCCACCCTTAAACAGCATTTCTATGCTTGTACCAGTTGTCATTTTTATCACACAGACAAAATTTTAGTATCAGGAATGAGATATAACTTTGTCATCATTTTATCTATCATATGATAAATTTCAAATGTTCTTCACTTCAAACCTTGTTGGAAACTCTCAGTAAACTATAGCAAAAGCCATTTACCTGGGTATTTTTTAAAGGGAAAAGAAAGAGAAGTTCAACAGCATATTCGACTAGAAAGTGTAATAACACCATGATCTAATAGGAAACCTTCAACAAGTCACACTGGGCCAACGACATATTTGAAAGTACAAGTAAGAAAAATGAGTCAGGCCTAGATGCTGTGCAGTAGCAGATCTCTTGGACAACCACATTTGGATTACCATGTTTCAATGTTCATGACTAAAGCCTTCAGTTCTAAATTGTGTAATCCCACACCATATTTTCCTAGCCTCCATTTTTCTGGACATGGAATATATTGTTTCTGACCCATCCCCAAAACCCCCTCCAATAACTCCTCCTTTTCATTGCAATTAATATCCACATAATATTTCAGAAGTTTTAAGATTTCAAGTTTTAGGTCAGAAAGAATTATTTCAGCTAAAGAATTTTTAAAAAGTTTCTTTCTAGAGAGTTGCTCCAAAAGCACCATCTAAAATCAAGCAACTGAAAATGCAATCTTAGATGCATCATTAGAACAAATATAGCTCCTATCATTTTATGGATGAATCAGACTTCCCCATCTCACTAATCTAATCAAAAAGCATCTTTTTTTGTGTGTGCGCCCTCCCACACATTTGCCATTTAGTGTGAAAATGAGTCAACTGGAGAATGCATTTAGTGTGCTCTTTTGAAGGAAATGTTCTTGCCTACGAGAAGAACAAAGCAACAAGAAAAATAGTCTTTATTCACTCATCATATTTAATATTTTAGGTCCAGTAGGTCCTCTGATATATGTCAATTTCTCTCTTCTTTGACAGCCTTCTTATTTGTAAAGTGCTACGTACTTTGTATTCAGTCAGCAACATGTTCATTGTTCATACCTTTCCACCAGAGAATTCTAATATTTATGCAGTGTTTTTCATCATTTCAATTTGTAAAAATTCCTAGCTGAATTAAGAATATATCAAGTTATGAATCTTTTGAGGCCTAGAAAACAGATAGGAGATGATGTTTCTCTTTCTGCTATTCTTTGTTTGTCAAATCACTTTAATGCTGACCATGAGGCCTCTGTGACTTTGCTTATCTTTACCACCTGTACTATTCCCTTTTTGTAACAAAGGAGATGGGATGTGTCACCATATTGTAAGTGTCATTCCTGAAAATAATGACTTATTGGTACATCTGACAATGATGTTACAAGGCTTCATACAGCAGCCAATTCAATTTAAAATAAACTGATTTCTCTAGATGTCACCTCTCCATGTAAGGAACCCAGTTATTTTAGTAGAAAACTTTAATAACAAACAAACAGATACAACAAATAAGAAAGTGGAAGGATTAGGTCCCACATATGTGTATATTGTTGCTGTCAAAATATTTTTAAAAGATTAATTTGACTTTTATTTAAAAAGTTTCAAAGTGGGGCCAATTGCAGTGGCTCATGCCTATATTCCTAACACTTTGGGAGGCCGAGGTGGGTGGATCACATGAGCCCAGGAGTTCAAGACCAGCCTGGGCAACACGGCAAAATCCCATCTTTACAAAAATTACAAACATTAGCTGGGAGTGGTGGCATGCGTCTGTAGTCCCAGCTACTTGGGAGGCTGAGGTGGGAGGATTGCTTGAACCCAGGAGGCAGATGTTGCAGTGAGCTGTAATCATGCCACTGCACTCCAGACTGGGTGACAGAGTAAGACTCAGTCTCAAAAAAGAAAAAGTTTCAGATCTTTGAAATCCTCTGATATATATTTTTAAGGTAGAAATGGAATCTCACATGTTGCCCAAGCTGGAGTGCAGTGGCTCAATCACAGCTCACTGCAGCCTTGACTTACTAGCCTCGAGTGGTCCTCCTGCTTCAGCCTCTTGAGTAGCTAGGACTACAGACATGCCACCATGACCAGCTAATTAAAACTTCTTCTTCTTTTTTTTTTTTTTTTTTGTAGAGACAGGGCCTCATCATCTTGCCCAGGCTGGTCTCAAATTCCTATGCTCAAGCAATCCTCCTGCCTTGACCTCCCAAAGTGCTGGTATTACAGCCGTGAGCCACCACACTTGGCTTGATACATTCTTTTTATGATAATTTAAACCCTTGGATACTGGGATTGATTCTAAAATTATTTATAAGTCCTCAAAATGTAAGTAAATTTTTAAGTTTTAATTTTGACAAATTCTCCATTACTTGTAGACTATCATTTATCATTTTTGGTTGGGGTTGTATTTACTAAAGAATACCATTTATGGCCGGGCGCGGTGGCTCAAGCCTGTAATCCCAGCACTTTGGGAGGCCGAGACGGGCGGATCACGAGGTCAGGAGATCGAGACCATCCTGGCTAACATGACGAAACCCCGTCTCTACTAAAAAATACAAAAAACTACCGGGCGAGGTGGCGGGCGCCTGTAGTCCCAGCCACTCGGAAGGCTGAGGCAGGAGAATGCCAATGGCGTAAACCCGGGAGGCAGAGCTTGCAGTGAGCTGAGATCCGGCCACTGCACTCCAGCCCAGGCGACAGAGCGAGACTCCGTGTGAAAAAAAAAAAAAAAAATACCATTTATTTTCGTTTTTCATTCATACAACTTGGCCAGGGGCAGATGCAATCTTACCTTTTTATTTTTATTTTTTCCAGTGTACATACTTCTTATTCAATGAAATATCAAAATTTCTGGTCTTTAGTAAGTATGCATAGAAAAGACTCCCTTAGCCTTGCTGTTCCAACCCTGGTCAAATATCATGTTAAAATTTGACATCTCTGTCGAGTCTAAAGAAGGAAGAAACCAACACGTATTGAGCATTTACTCCATATTGGGTCTTTCCCATTCAATGTCTTATTTAATCTTCACATGCTAACGTGTGGATATTATTTTCTCAGTTTTGGAAATGAGACACAGATAGGTTAAGAAACTTACTCAAGTCATCCCTGCTAATATTTTCAGAGTCAAATTTGCCCATGTTTCTTTTCTCCAAGTTGCCTACCATAACACACCTTATTAATTTCCAAATGATTTCTTGCCTTCTGAATCACAAAGTCATATGGTGTGAATATACAAATACTTACGCTATAATACTTAATTTCTTGTTATTTAATCTCCTCTTTCTCACTATTAAAGTTAGGCAATCTCAGACTTTCTAATACTTAATGTTAGACTTGCCTTTTAGAATACTGTGATTTTAGCACCTCAGACTACTGAAAATACGGTTCTACAGTCATTTCACATTGAACTGGGTAGGTGCTTGGGATATCACTTCAAAGTATGGAATGTGGAATCATAGCATCAAAAAGTACCTTAGGAATCTAAGGACCTTTTGGGATCTCCAACTCCCAAATCTTGCTTTACCACTGTGATCAGAGTGATCTCTTTAAAACTGCTTAGGTTATGTCACTCTTCCTCAAAAGCCAACCAGAGCATCCCATCTCCCTCAGAGGTGAATCCAAAGTTCATACAAGGTTCTAGAAATCCTGCCCTGCCTGCTCCCTTACAACCGTTGCCACACTGGCCTTCCTGACGTTTCTTGAACAAACCAGACACATTCCAATCAGTGCCCTTCGAGTCGCCTATTTTCTTTTCTTAGAGCATTCTTTCCTAGACTGGTATGGCTTACTTTCTCATCTCTTCAGGTATTTACTAAAATGTGATCACTGCTATAAGGCCTTTCCTCACTGCATTACTTAAAATTGCAAACTCTCACCCCTCACTTGCCATGGCTCTTAGTTGCTTCCTCTCCCTTCATTTGCACTCAATACACTCAGCATCCTGTATATTTATTTGCTTATTTTCCTACCTCCCCCTAGTAAAACATAAGCTCCATGAAGAGCTGAAAATTTTATCTCTTTTGTACTAAGGTCTCCCCAGCACTTGGAACAGTGCCTGATACATGGTTAGTAGCCAGTAGGTATTTGCTAAATGAATAAATGAATGTAAATTCCAAGACACCTTACTCAAACAATGCCACATTGAGTTTAATGAAAGATCCTAGGAAATTTTCTTAAATGGAATATTCCAAGCTTGTTAGTGTGAAAAGGCAAAGACAAATTTAATCTGAGTCATCTCTGTATTGGCAAGTGAACTTTTTCCAAATAAGCCACTTGAGCAAAACTCAGTGTTATTCTAAAATAAAAGATGTTGGCAAAAAACTAAAAATAGGACTACCATATGATCCAGCAATCCCACTTATGGGGATACATCCAAAGGAAATGAAATCAGTATGTTCAATGCAGCATTATTCACAATAGTGAAGTCAATAAATGAAACAACTTAAGTGTTCATCAATAGATGAATATAGAAATTCTGACCATATATATGCATGTGTGTGTGTGTGTACCTAAAGACAATATGTACACAATGAAATATTATTAAGCCTTAAAAAGAAGAAAATTCTCCTACTTGGGACAATGTGGATGAAATTAGAAGATATTAAGCTAAGTGAAATATACTAGGCACAGAAAGACAAATATCACATGCTACTACTTATTGTGGAATATTAAAAAAAAGTCAGACTTAGAGAAACAGAGAGTAAAATGGTGGCTGCCAGGGGCTGAAGAGTGGGGGAAATAGGGAGTTGTTGGTCAAAGGGTACAAACATTCAGTTATGAGATGAATAAGTTCTAGAGATCTAATGTAAAACATGGTGACTATAGTTAATAATAATATATTGTATATGTGAAATTTGCTATGAGAGGTGATGGATACGTTAATTATCTTGATTGTGGGAATTATTTCACAATGCAAGCTTGTGTCAAAACACTACATTATACCTTAATATAGATACAATGTTTTTATTTGTCAATCATACATCAATAAAGCTGAGAAAACATTTTAAAAGATGTTGGTACATAGATCTGATATATCCTGTTCCATATGTGAGGAGAGGGTGAGTACTGTTGTCACATATATAAATTTCATATAATCACTTCAAGTCTTTGCCGCTTTCTTTGATTGGTGTTTCTTCAGTCTAATAGCACTCTGAGGGTAAAACAAAATGTGAAAGCATCTATGAAGTAAACTTGGACTAGTCCTCTTTTACTTCTTCTTAGTATGGGTGACAGTTTCTATATAATGAACCTCTTTCATTCAACCTTCTCCTGATTTCATCACCGTATACTGGGAAGTGTGGTTTTGGCACTATGGATTGGATTTGGAGTGAGGTGGGAAGAAATGAGATAGTTTTGATTAAACGTAAAATAATACAACTTATTCTTCGTCCTCATGTGAGATATGTCACTCCACAACTACTAGACTTTCTTTTGTGAAGAAATGCACAGAAATAAATTCTGTCTATGTGTCTCTTGAAAGGTAAGGTCTATATATTTTTCTTATAGTTTTTGCTAACTTCTATTATATTACTGAGGAATAGGATTGTGGCAAAGGGATAGGAGCAGCTGTTAAAAGATTTTTACTTTTTACTTTGAACTGTGCAATAAAAAATGTTAAACTAACATAAGCTTAATTTTCAGTTCATAAAAAGCTAATTTGGAAAAAATCCATATGTTCCGTTAAAGCATATTCTGTACATGTGACTAACAGTGCTGAGGCCATTGACTTTGCTCAATAAATATTTGCTTGATTGAGTAAATAAATGCATGAATGACTTTTTAATTCCTACAAATTATGAAGGAAAGGAACAAAAATGAAACTGTTTCATGGAATTCTGAAAAAGATTACAGTAGCTGAAAACAAAGAACATGGCATAGGTAAAGTGTCCCAGAGATCAGAGAAAGCCTGGATTCCTTCCAAAGTCAGACCAGGAATGCCAAAACACCTGCAGGGCAAGAACAGGTCAGAGTTTAGGCTTGAAGCCAAGAGGCTCTCGGCAAGAGCAGAGCCTCAGTTGGGCAGTGGCCACAGGCAAGACCCTGGGACTTACAGCTAAAGTTGGAAGACCTAAGCCGGGTAGGGGCCAATAATCAAGCCTCACATATAAAAATTGATGGCAGAATAAAGGAAAAGTGTGAAATTCCTGGATTCAAGATCTGATTATATTTAATCACTTTGGTAATTTTGAGATGAGTTATATCAAAGAATCCCTTTGTGATATTTTGGGGAATGTGTAAACTTTTAGGAAAATGTACTTTGTTGTTACTTCCAGTGTAGACTTTCTCTGCCTCAGTTAAAATCAACAAATATTTAGCCATCTGCCATATAAACATCTTTGCATTCATTGTCTTCCATGAATAGAATATTACTTTTCTAGGCAACATTTCCTCATCAAAATCAGGGTGTAGACAGTGTGAGACAGCAGGCAGTCCCTTTACCTCCTGATGGTAACACACAGTAAGCTGTGCTCATAGCTCTTCATGAGGTTGCGGAGGTTCCAAAATGTCACTGAGAGCATCGCTCTTCTCTCCCGTAGGGTTGACTATGAACTTCACCTTTGATTGGATGTGTAAATACCTGGGCAATCCATAATATAATGCTAGAGATTTTTGCTGCATAGCAGCATGAAGCTCTGGCTGCTGATGCCCTGTTAGTGTTGGTGTGTATTAGTATGCACATGAGCATGTATTTGTGGTAGGAATGTGGCAAGACTAATCAAGAAAACTCTCAGTTCAAACATTTGTCTTGTGGTCAATTATAGTGCAAGAAAAGGCAAAGGAATGGAATTCTTCAAACATGTAGAATTCTAGAATGAAAAGAGAAATCTACCAATTAAACTAGTATTATCTCTAGTAGGTTACCTTAGCAGGTAGAGTTTCTTGGACAGGCAGGAAAATACGGAGATGTTTCTTTTGTTTCTCCATACATGTAATGCTCTGTAGATCCTGTGTCATTTATGCTGTGTCTTAGGAAAGATGTTTCAGATAGTTATATAAACGGGTTTACTTGTTTGTGTGATATATGAAGAAATCTTTTGGGAACCTGAGCAGGATTTGCTCCTAAAGCAAAGACCCCTACATCCTAGAATCTCCATTTTCAACTTTGCAACTGTTTTCTACAAACTAGTTCATTCCTTGTATGTTCTAACTTCCTCACATAGACAGAAGTAAGGGTCTCGCAAATGCTCAGAATCCAATGACAACATATATAACTTGGACTAGATGATGGTACATTTAGGTGGATTTGTACAAATGGAATGGTTAGACTTAAAGGATGAGGATTAATGGATTGATAACATTTATCGACAAGATCTTATGATACATCATGATGCCTTTTGGCAGATTTTCAGATGCCGTAAAGCAGAGTGAGAGCAAATATACTTCACATATCAAATCAGAAACCTCTAAAATCAGCGAGTCTAATATAATACATTTGAATTTATAAGGTTACATAATACCATACATAGAAAATATAGGGGCATTAAAACATCTCACAAATACAACTGTATGTATTTATCGAGGATATATACCTATCCAAGAATTTATATCAAATAAATGTGAGTGGATGCCTGCAGGAAAGAACGTGAGTGGGAATCCTGAGATAAATGAACATTAACACAATAAACTAAACCAAAAGAGGGGCACTGTAGGGTTTAATGAAGAATATAAACATCAAGACTTTTTGCACATGTGTTCCCAAGGGAAAAGAGATAGAAAAAGAAAAATAAATGAATTTACTAGTAATTAATATTAAGCCCAAAAGGATGTCCCCTCTCATCATTCATTTTCTACATCATACTGGGAATTATAACTAATATAAGACAAAAATATAGCATAAAAATATATTGATTGGGAAGGAAGATTTAAAACTGTGTTCGTTCACAGACAACATGATTTCTATGTAGAAACTGAATATTCCTTCTTATTTCTTTTATCATTGTTGTTATTCATTTCACATACATATAAGATATATAAGTATGCACATATGTGTAATTTAATATGTATTTTCTATTATTAATTATCTTGGATCAATAATGGGAAAAGTAAAATTCTAATTTTATCTTTAAAAATCTAGCTAGAAAGTCGTTCTTTTTTGTTATGTGAACGAAAATCACTTTGAGATTTTAGTTGTTTGTAGCTTGGGCTATCAGTGTGTGTGGCTGCCAAACAACGCTATCTCTTGCTACAAGAAAGGAAGCATAATGACCAGAAGAGGAGAGATGGTGAGATACTCTACTCGTAAATCAACCCTGATAATGATCATTAGTCTGGTTGCAAAGTTTAAGGATGTTGATGGTACTTCTTCAATGAAGAAAACCATGTCACAGGGGGAAGCACAATATAACCAAAAAGACTATGAATCAATCCATGATTCAGGTGGACAAAAAAAGTACTTTCTTTTTTTTTTTTTTTTGTTAATTTGTAATTTATGTGGGTACATAGTAGGTATATATATTTATAGGGTGCATGAGATATTTCGATTCAGGCACACAATGCATATTAATCACGTCAGGTAAATCAGGTACCTATCACTTCAAGCGTTTATCCTTCATTGTGTTACAAACAATCCAATTATACTCTTTTAGTTATTTATAAGATACAATAAATTACTGTTGACTGTAGTCATCCCATTGTGCTATCAAATACTAGAAATTATTCATTCTATCTAACTATATTTTTGTACACTTTAACCATCCCCATCCCCTGCACTATCCTTCTGGTAACCATTGTTCTACTCTCTATCTCCAGTACTTTCTTAATCACCTGTAATAACATAATTTCTGCTTTTTAGCCTCTGTTCTATTGAGTTTATGAAAAAAAAATCCAGCCCAACTAAGGATGCTGCTTCCTCCTCAAGTTATCATTCAATTCTGGAATCTTGGGCATTGCCTTTGTGTTGAGGATAGGGGCTGCAGTTTTCAGTCATCAATCCCACAGGTAGCTGATGACACAATCTATGTATTCATATGCTCTTTCAGCTAGGCTACACTCTATGGGGTAAGGAAACCGTGGGTGAAGCTGATCTTGGGCTTAACGCCATGATGAACTGCTCATATATCTCTGCTTGGCATTTGGCTGCCTCACATTCAGTCTTAGTAGGAAGTGGAGTAGAGGTCCCCTCTACTCTTGGAAGCCATGAAGTTGTTGCTGTCTCTTTCTTCTTCTCCCCAGGGTCTGAGAAATATTTTCTTACTATGGGGAAAATCTTTTTTCCCTTGTATTCTTCAATACCTTAATTATATAGTGGACTGCCGTGGGTATGAATTTATCATCAGTAGGTATGTTTCCCAAGATTCATTTTAGTGATATTGTAGAGTTGTTTTAAGTATTAGATGGAAGATTAAATGAGATGACCTTAATGTTCCTTCTCCATGCAAGAGTCTGGGAAATGATAATCCCACATTCTACCTCTTTAAGTGTTAAAATGGTGGAACACGGTAACTGAGAAGTTATAAAGTAACTAAGAAAGGAAGGAAATATTTACATTCAAAATATGAAAGGTGACAGGAAAGCCTGGCACATGGTAGGTGATCAATAGATTAAGATTTATTATTTTTTACAAAACAATTTGTCTCATTGAAAAAAATAAAATCATGTATTATCATAAATACAGATAAGTACAAAGCATCACCCCCCAAACCATAACCTACTTTTAGGACAATGAAATTTGATGACTCATCAACTATTTATGTCAGGTTGTAAGCTAGAAAATGAAAACCTACTACCTCTTCAAATAAAAATAAAATTTCTATCACAAATATCTTGACACAAAAAGTATATTAACTTTTTTGCTTTCTTTTCATTTTTAGCTGATATCCTTCAAACTAACCACAAATATTTTTCTCCAGATCTTTAAATAATACATATGTACCTAGGATTCAATGCACTTTGCAAAAATAAAAAGTATACAATTGATAGCTATAATATTTCAGTGACTACAAATTTAAGATCACCCATGAATATGAATCTGATCTAGTTTTTCTGTTCCACCCCACTCTGCAAGGAGTGTTACTTGTCATACAGAAAAAGTAAGCCAGCAAGCAAGCATGCTTGATGCTCTAACAAAAATTTGTAAAGGGCCTAATGTTTCATTTTTGAGTATTATATTTGTTGCTGTTAATAGGATCCGAAGGGCAAGAGGAAAATAATTGAGGTGGTGATTAGGTGTCCAGATATCATCTGTCATCTTTTCCAAAACTGGTAGATAATGATGGGTGTGAGGCTCACTTTTTCTTTTTCTTTTTCTTTTCTTTTTTTTGAGATGGAGTCTTGCTCTTGTCACCCAGGCTGGCATGATCTCAGCTCACTACAAACTCTGCCTCCCAGGTTCAACAGATTCTCCTTCCTCAGTCTCCCGAGTAGCTGGGATTACAGGCACCTGCCACCATGCCCGGCTAATTTCTGTATTTTTGCAGAGACAGGTTTCTGCCATTTTGGCCAGGCTGCTCTCAAACTCCTGACCTCAGGCGATCTGCCCACCTTGGCCTCCCTTAGTTTTGGGATTACAGTTATGAGACACAGTGCCCGGCCTGTGATGGTTACTTTTATGTGTCAGCTTGACTGGGCCATGGGATGGCTATATATTTGGTCAAACATGATTCTGACTGTTTATGTGAGGGTGTGTTTTGATGAGATAAACTCAAGTGAGTATACTGAGTACAGCAGATTACCCTCCCCAATGCGGGTGGGCCTCATCCAATCAGTTGGATCAATATATATTGAGCACCTACGATGTGCCAGGCATTATTCTTAGCACGAGGGACACAATAGTGAAGAAAAAATGGCAATAATGTCTGCCCTGTGGAGTTTACATTACAGTGGGGCAAAAATGACAATAAAAAATATCAGTTAGTCAAATACACGGTATTGAGATACGACCATCTTTACGATTGGAACATTTTCCCTTAAATTTAGTCTTGTTAGTTATTATGTATAATTTTAGCATAGCTGATTATTACAAAGTTTCTTTTTCTTTCTGTCCTTAAATAATCTTGCCACTTAATTCTATTCCATCCCATTTAAACTCGCAGGAATCCATTGACTTCTCAGAGCGTTTGGTGCCATAACAGGTGTTACGAGATTTACGAAAAAACAAAGAAAGTAATATGTTCTCTGCCTTCGGAGAATTTTCAATCAATGGAAAGTTAGGTTTTGCAGAATAGCATGTACAAAAGACAAAATATTCTGAAGTAATATGAGGTCGGGGGAGCTTAAAAGGATGAACACAAATACCTACCATGTGAAGGAAGGTGCCATTGGAGTTTACATTGATCAGCCTTAAAATTCTAGAATGAAAGATTCTGGAAAAAAGAAAGGAGATGATATCAAGCTGTAAGAAAAGAAAAAACAAATGGTGTGAATTACTGATGAGCCTTAAAGTTCTGGAATGAAAGATTCTGGAATAAAGAAAGAGACTATATCAAAGTGTAAGTAAGAGAAACAACAAAAGGTGTGAATGACTATCGTATATTGGGGAGGATGGAGAAATCTAACTAGTAATTTACGGTGCATTATCGGGGTAAGACTGGACTAAGGAGAAATTGAACTTCTGAGAGTTTTGAATTCAAGCTGAACATGTTGAGTTTGACTCAATATATTTCCAAGAATTTATTTTGACAAAACCCTTGTGGCTCTTCTAGTTGTGTGTGTGTTCGCAGTGCTGTGAGTGGAAATGACAACTTACACACAGACTCAAAGGGCTTTTTCTATTCTCTCACTCAACAACAATCAACACAGAAGATGTCTGTGGCCAAATGTGCGGGGTTCCTCCCCACACACTAAGCAAGCAATCAGTTCTGCAGTGGACACCAGCTAGTATCCTCCAATTCAATTCAACTCTGAGGCTATCTACCTGAAGATAGCCCCAGAAACCACAAGTAGAGGGCCAGTTCCAGAAGACTGCCCCCTCCTTCCCATCCATCTCAAGTCTGGGCCTCCAGCACTTCTTACCAAATGGCTACAAGTTGGGATTCCTATGAGCTCCTCTTTTGGATTTGATTAATTTGCTACATAGGTCATAGAACTCAGGGAAATCCTTACTTAGGTTTACCCATTTATTACAAATATTACTTTAAAGGATATAAATAAACAGCCAGGTGAAGAGATACATAGGGCCATATTTGGAAGTGCTCCTACGTAGGAGCTTCTGTGCCCAAGGAGCTGGGATGTGCCAGTCTCCTGACACGTGGATAAATTATTGTTCACCTTTCAGTAAGCCTCCACGTGTTCAGCTATCTGGAGGCTCTCCAAACCCTTTTGAATTTTTATGGAGGCTTCATTACTAGGCATGATCGATGAAATAATTGGCCACTGGTGATAAATTTAAATTTAGTCCCTCTACCCTCCCTAGAGGTTGGGTCATGGGGCTGAGTCCCAAGCTTCTAATCCTGCCTTCGTCATTCAGGTGATGAGCCTCCATCCCGATGCCACCTAGGAGCTGCCAGTTGTCAGTCATGATCATACAAAAAGACATTGCCATGGAAGTTCTAAGGATTTTAGGAGTTGCATGCCAGGAAATAGGGTGATAGAACAACTATATATTTCAGAATATCACAGATGGGGAGTAAGTTGAAGCGTTCTCTTAAATGTTTGTCAAGGAAAGAAAATTAGTATAAAAAAATGTCTTAGAATTGGGCTTCAGTTTCAAGTGAGAAAACTGATATTTATGAATTGATATGCCTTTCCCAGGTCCTCCAGACAAATTTTGAATTCAAGATCTTAATAGTAGCTCAGTGGAATTGACTTAAGGGAGCAACCTAAGGGTTCAAAAAGAATAACTCAAGGAATATGGTTTGCTCAACAAAATTTACATTCATTTCAGCAAGTATTTGTTGAGCACCTCTTCTGTACTTATATTTCACTGAGTGCTATGAGATAAAAAAGATAAAATGTAACACTTGGCTCTTGCATCATTCATTATTCAACACATATTTACTGAGCAAATTCTATGTGCTAAAGACTAGTCCTCTATTAGGTCTTGAAAGCATCTTGTGATGTTTCCTTAATAAATATCCTTTGCAGATAATCATACTCTGCCTCCCCATCCCCATTTCAGAATTTTAGGTACCATATGAAACAGAATCAGATTTTCCCATTTATAGTTAGGTTGAACAAATAACATGAGAAACCAGACCTTCTGCCAATGAAGCCAAAAGAAACTTAGCTCCACTACAGATCATACCAAACTACTCTTGAAGGTCTTGCTTTGGAGGGTGATACATCTCTGCCTTTTTCCTGAGAGGTCACTTTTCTGGCATCTCACCACTGTTCACTTTAAGTTTATTCATTGTGGACACAGAGATAGTTAAATGAATTTCACAATTTTTCCAAAAGCTGATAAGATGTCAAATCTTAGCTTTTATGTTTAATGTTTTCTGTAGAAATAAGGGATGTGAAGGACCTCTTCAAGGAGAACTACAAACCACTGCTCAATGAAATAAAAGAGGACACAAACAAAGGGAAGAATATTCCATGCTCATGGATAGGAAGAATCAATATTGTGAAAATGGCCATACTGCCCAAGGTAATTTATAGATTCAATGCCATCCCCATCAAGTTACCAATGACTTTCTTCACAAAATTGGAAAAAAACTACTTTAAAGTTCATATGGAACCAAAAAAGAGCCCACATTGCCAAGACAATCCTAAGTCAAAAGAACAAAACTGGAGGCATCACACTACCTGACTTCAAACTATATTACAAGGCTACAGTAACCAAAACAGCATGGTACTGTTACCAAAACAGAGATATGACCAATGGAACAGAACAGAGCCCTCAGAAATAATACCACACATCTACAACCATCTGATCTTTGACAAACCTGACAAAAACAAGAAATGGGGAAAGGATTCCCTATTTAATAAATGGTGCTGGGAAAACTGGCTAGCCATATGTAGAAAGCTGAAACTAGATTCCTTCCTTACACCTTATACAAAAATTAATTCAAGATGGATTAGAGACTTAAATGTTAGACCTAAAACCATAAAAACCCTAGAAGAAAAACCTAGGCAATACCATTCAGGACATAGGCATGGGCAAGGACTTCATGACTAAAACACCAAAAGCAATGGCAACAAAAGCCAAACTTGACAAATGGGATCTAATTAAACTAAAGAGCTTCTGCACAGCAAAAGAAACTACCATCAGAGTAAACAAACAACCTGCAGAATGGGAGAAAATTTTTGCAATCTCCTCATCTGGCAAAGGGCTAATATTCAGAATCTACAAAGAACTCAAACAAATTTACAAGAAAAAAACAACCAGATCAAAAAGTGGGCAAAGCATATGAACAGACACTTCTCAAAAGAAAACATTTATGCAGCCAACAGACACATGAAAAAATGTTCATCATCACTGGCCATCAGAGAAATGCAAATCAAAACCACAATGAGATACCATCTCACAACAGTTAGAATGGCGATCATTAAAAAGTCAGGGAACAACAGGTGCTGGAGAGGATGTGGAGAAATAGGAACGCTTTTACACTGTTGGTGGGAGTGTAAACTAGTTCAACCATTGTGGAAGAGACAGTGTGGCAATTCCTCAAGGATCTAGAACTAGAAACACCATTTGACCCGGCCATCCCATTACTGGGTATATACCCAAAGGATTATAAATCATGCTGCTATAAAGACACATGCATACATATGTTTATTGCGGTGCTATTTACAATAGCAAAGGCTTGGAATCAACCCCAATGTCCATCAATGACAGACTGGATTAAGAAAATGTGGCACATATATACCATGGAATACTATGCAGCCATAAAAAAAGGATGAGTTCATGTCCTTTGTAGGGACATGGATGCAGCTGGAAACCATCGTTCTCAGCAAACTATCGCAAGAACAGGGAACCGAACACTGCATGTTCTCACTCATAGGTGGGAACTGAACAATGAGAACACTTAGACACAGGGTGGGGATTATCCCACACCAGGGCCTGTCATGGGGTGGGGGTAGGGGGGAGGGATAGCATTAGGAGATATACCTAATGTAAATGACGAGTTAATGAGTGCAGCACACCAACATGGGACATGTATACATATGTAACAAACCTGCACGTTGTGCACATGTACCCGAGAACTTAAAGCATATATAAAAAAAGAAATGTCATCTTATGTATGTCAAAATTGTAATGAATATACAACCAAACGAACAAAGGAAAGCGTCGAGAGAAGAGTAGAATACTTATAAATACTAATTGTGAAGGTGAAAGGTAGTGGAATTTGAGAAGGAATAAGATGAATTTGACTGGTAGATTTTCGCTATACGTGTTGAATATGTGCTGAATTAAAACTTAATCAATGTCTACTACACTTACCATCTACTAGATCTTGTATTAGGTACTTTCTTATACATTATCTTGTTAAATTCTTCCAGGAAACTTGTGAAATAATTTAGTACTATATTTATTTTGTAGTTGCAGAGAAATATACATCTAAAAAGTTAACGAGTCATACAACTAGTTACTGGAAGTAATTGGTGGAAAGAACACAGGTGTCCTGTCACAATGATTGGAGAATGTAAATTTTAAGAAAGTAAAAATAAACCTGAGATTTCAGTATGCTTCGTTATAATAAAGAAGGAATTCACAGCTGCACAAATTGTCAGAACACATTGTTTTTACTCTTACCATGTATTTTAATTGAAGCTATACTGCATTAATTGAAAATTGATTGTGAAAACCATATGATTGATTAGCATCATCCTAAACCTAAGTGAAAAAGCCAAATAAAGAGGAATTAACTATGTGAAATATTTATGCTCTCATAAGGAGCATTTAACATATCTGGCCCAGTAACATGTTCAGTTAGAGGCTGTCAAAGTACTTGCTAATGATTGACTTTGTATCAGGTAAAATAATATGGCAAGTCTCTTACTACCAAAAAATAAAAATAAAAAATCTTGAGACAACAGTAATTCAGTGTTTTCTTGGACTTCCTATTATAGATTGTGCAACAGTGAAAATACCTTTCTTTGCCATTCTTAGGCAGTTGAGGTAAAGGTAAAAGAATTTTAAGGCTAAAACTGACTACCCATGGCAAGAGCTGCTTAGCCAAATAATTTATAGGGAACATGTGATGGTTTCCAGGAGTGACATGCGTCATCTTCCCACATGAAACTATGTAGAATGTAATTTTACAGTTGGGTAAATTCTCATGGCAGGGCACAAAGATCTGGCTGTGGGATGCCCATTAATGTCAGAAGGAGTCAAGGGGCTGTATTCCTCATGCCCCTCTTAGAGAATGCACCTGTCTCAGCCTGCTGTGAGAGGAGTCTATTCCTTTTCTGGAAATTCTGAAGGCCAATGTTAACCAATATCATGCTGTGGATGTTTATATGACTTTACATTGGTTCTTAGGATTGTCTATGAATAACCACAGTGTGAAAATGAAAAAGTCATCTATTTTTATTCAAATTTTTAAATTTAAATTTTAGATTTTTGTGCATACACAGTAGTTGTATATATTTTGGGGGTAGTTGTATACATTTTTGGGGTACATCATACATTTTTGTCCAATATAATTCTAGACTTTTTTTTATTATGAAAAGGCCACTGTGAGCAAATGTAATATTATGTGAAATAGAAGTCATATAGTAGAAAATCTTTGCAAATGAAGAAAAAATATTGCAATATGGTGATATGTAATTATAATACTTACAAAATCATGATCAATATGGTTTCAGTCCTATAAGAGCATTATATTAATAGTTAAGAAAACAAAGTCCATGTGATAATCAACAATCCCAGTATCTCAAGTCTTTACTTCTATTTCTTCCACACGAGGAAAGTGGCATATAAGTACTTGCAATATTTGTTAAAATGCCCAGTTTTCTTTTTTAACAACGTATTACCCTTACATACTTGAGCAAGCTCTAAACTGCTGCCCTCTAAATGTTCCCCACCTACTCTTGAATATTTTGTGTTGTGTTTACTTTCTTTCTTTCCATTCTTCTTCAAAAAGTCTTAGAACCAGCCTGGTGAGGCTAAATCTGCATTGGAGAAATGTGTTGGGCAGGTAACTGAGGAGGCTGTGCTGTGATCCTCTTCAGAAGAATATAAACACAATGTAGTTATTGACTCAGAATCAATAGTGCATAATATCAGAAATATTAAGAAGCACCTTTTGGATATCTATTCATTTACTTATTTGTAAAATATGTACTTTTTTAAAATTTTTTTTAAATTTTTTTTAATTTTTTTTATTTTTTTATTATACTTTAAGTTCTAGGGTACATGTGCATAACGTGCAGGTTTGTTACATATGTATACTTGTGCCATGTTGGTGTGCTGCACCCTACTTTTTAAAGCGCCCACCAAGTACAATGGATGACAGAGGATACAAAAATAAATAATATACAGAGATACAGTTTCGGCCCCCAGGGAAGTTAAACATCTAGATGATAGAAATATTCTATAATTCTCGGTAACATTCATTAGTATACTATGTTATAGTAGCTACTAGCCACATGTAGTTATTGAGCACCTGAAATGTGGCCAGTGTAACTGAGTAATTTAGTTTCAAATAAAGTTTAATTTTAGTTAATTTAAATTTACATTTGAATAGTCACAAATTTAAATTTGAATAGTTACCATACTGGGCAGAGCAAATTTGAAAAATCCCAAAAATTCAGCCTGTGATGTTAAGTACCAACAATTTCAAAATGGGGTTAATGCTATGAGATGAGCGCAAACAAAATTCTTTAAGGCTCAGTGAGGTGAAATATCTCCACTGAGAAAAATTTAAAACAAATACTTGATGTAGATTTGAAAGATGTAGGCAGTGTCATTTATGTAGAACAATTAATTTTATGGAGAAGTTTAAGGGAAACACCTGCTACATATCAGATATTTTATACACATGCTTTTATTTAATTCCCATAGCTGGGAAATGTTGTCAACACTGAATAATTGATGGATTTGGAGCTGCTGTGTTAACGACCATACCCAGGTTCACCTGGCTAGTAACTGGTGACTAGATTTGAACTCAGGTCTTCCTGACTCCAGATCTCAGGTGTGTTCCACTTTGCTAGGCTGATGAGGGAGTGAGACAAGAATCAAATGTGATTTCCAGGTACAAAACAGGATAATATGAAGGGTGGTGGTGCCATGACCAGAAGTGGGTTAGTCAGGCAGAGAGTTAGTTTGGAGTTGCTGAAGGGGTGTATAGACTAGTTAGAGGGGAAGAGAACAATGAAGATTTGAGATTTGGAAGCCAACTGCCAGCTCTGATAATTGCCGTTGGAGTGGTGATTGGGTCTTCAAAGGAGAGACTGTATCCACAAGGTAAGGGGCTTACAATAAAATTCTGGGAAACATGTCCTTTTCTCAGGCCTAGAAAGGGAAGAGGAGCCAATAAAAGCATCAGTGAAGTGGTTAGAGATGTGGGAAGAATAATACCATGATGGTGGATACTAGTGTCAAATACTACAGAAAGAACAAAGATGGTGATGAGGAAATCATTAGTTTCCTGATGGGAAGCTTAGTGACCTTGAAGAGAGACAGAACACGACGACTTAGGAACCCTCAGCTTTCTAAAATTTGTACTTTCCAAAGGCCCTTCTCTGTGTTTCTGGGCCTTTGCTCTCATACATACCAGCTGTTTTTTCAAAATTCTTAGACAAGATCTGAGTCCTTTAAAACGTAAATCTTACAGTTTTCATGAGGTTCTATAACTATTTTCCTCCTTATCTCTAAAACCCAGTTCTCTGCCTGGGACTTAGTGTCCCTTAATAAACATTAGTAGAATGCATAATGAGACTAGAGAATGGGATATTTTTTGTGTCTATTTTAGTATTTTGGTTATTTTCATTAATATTAGATTATTCATTAATTATTGAACTCCTAGGCACTAAGTATTATTGGTAATACAGAACAAATCTGACAATGTGAGATCTTATCCTGTTCCCAAACAATTTATAGTCTATGTGGAGGAGAGGATGAGACAAACACACCCAAGATTATTAAGTACTACATTGTATGAAACGCAGCACTGAGAGCCATTCAAACTAGTTTTTTAAGATATTGAACAACTTTCCCCCGCAGTGAACTTTCCTGGCACCTATTCTCTTTCTGGGGATCCCAGGACATCCCCCTGTTCCAGCAATTGAAAGAGTAAGGGCTGGCAAACAAGGGCCTGTAGAACCCTGTCCTTGCAGTACAGCCAGTATTCATTCTATTCTTTTTTTTTTTTTTTTTTTTGAGGCGGAGTCTCGCTCTGTCGCCCGGACTGGAGTGCAGTGGCCGGATCTCAGCTTACTGCAAGCTCCGCCTCCCAGGTTTACGACATTCTCCTGCCTCAGCCTCCCGAGTAGCTGGGACTACAGGCGCCCGCCACCTCGCCCGGCTAGTTTTTGTATTTTTGGTAGAGACGGGGTTTCACCGTGTTAGCCAGGATGGTCTCGATCTCCTGACCTCGTGATCCGCCCGTCTTGGCCTCCCAAAGTGCTGGGATTACAGGCTTGAGCCACCGCGCCCGGCTTCATTCTTGATTGTATGGGTTTCCTGCCATCTCAACTGCTGAATATTTTGAATATCACACTTGCAAGTGCATATTATAAAGACTATATTATAAAGATTATCTGAATAAAGTCAGTCTTAGAAAGTCAGGTAAAACAAATGACTCAGGAAGTAGTGGTGATGCTAATTTCTTTGGGTAAAAGTGATTATTAATTATAGATTAATATTAATAACATTAATTAATATAATTAATATTAATTATAGATTAATAATTATAGATCACATATTAATAACAGATATGTGAGTGCACCTATATTTGATATGGTAATACTTGGAGTATAGCTTGCAACTGCTCAGTACACAACGGATTGCTAGCCTAGCCCTGACTGCTGTTGTGGGGACTCAGAAACCAATACCCCAGAATACGATGCTTTGTACATGCCGAACAGAAGAAGAGGCCTCAAGGTCTCTCTGGAGTCCCCTCTGCCCCATCACCATCTCTCTCTAAGCACAGGTAAAATTGTTCTCTGAAATTCCCTTATCTGTTAAAGTACAGACTTCCCAAAGAAAAAAACAATTACCTCTGGTTTCTTCCCTGAGTTTTCATTGGTTGAACCCGTATCCTAGGAAGGAAGACAGAAGTGTATCAACACACCTGGAAAGACTTTTTGCATAAACCATTATCCGCTCTAGGGTCCCAACAGACTTTGCCCCAGACCACTGACTTCCCTTAAACATCATTTAAGATTCCCCTAAAGTCATCCACACATCCCCATTTCCCCTTCCTCTAAGAAGTAGGATATGTGGGTCTCTGTACCCCACTGGAAACTGCGTAATGACTCTTTTTCTCCCTATTCACTTGGTAGTAATACATTTGTAAAGCGTTTTCTCTTACTAATCTGCCTTATTGTGAGTCAATTATGCGGTTAACCTTCAGAGGGTGAAGGGGAAGTTTCTTTGGCTCCAATACTCTTAATGAGCTTTATGGCCTTGGTTAAGTCACTTTACCTCCTAGGTTTATTTTATTTGTTTGTGAAATAAATTGCCTGAAAAATTGTATCAGTTAGAATGCTTTCGGTTGCAGGTATCAGATAAATTTTATTCAACTGGCGCAGGAACCAATGGCTTACAGCACACAAAAAGAAGTCTATCGGAAGGGCACTCTTTAGGCAGGATAAATGAAGACCCTGGCTCTTAAAAATTCTCTTGGCTCTACCCTCTCTAGGCGTGGACTTCATTCTCAATGCTAGGGGAATAAGAGGGACATTGCCTTCTTGTGTCTTTTTTTAAAATTTATTTTATTTTTTTGAGACGGAGTCTCGCTCTGTCTCCCAGGCTGGAGCGCAGTGGCGCGATCTCAGCTCACTGCAAGCTCCGCCTCCCGGGTTCACGCCATTTTCCGGGTTCACGCCATTTTCCTGCCTCAGCCTCCCGGGTAGCTGGGACTACAGGCGCCCGCCACCTCGCCCGGCTAATTTTTTGTATTTTTAGTAGAGACGGAGTTTCACCGTTTTAGCCAGGATGGTCTCGATCTCCTGACCTCATGATCCGCCCGTCTCGGCCTCCCAGAGTGCTGGGATTACAGGCGTGAGCCACCGCGCTCGGCCTCTTACGTCTTTTTTAAGAGTGAAGAATACCCGTAATAGTACTAATAGTTCCAGGGATCATGAGAGTAACTTCCATATTAACTAGATTGCGTTGTTCTGGTTTTTGTTTCAACAACAACCTGCGGAGTGCTGAGAAGAGTCCCTGGTAAGATTTGATGTGGTTGCATTTGATGTGGTTGCTACTGAGGGGGTCTGGTGCATATCGGGAGAGATTCAACTGTTAGAATTCCTCCAGACAGGTGGGCCTGTTGGCACGCACCGCAAAATAAGTGAGCTGTTCTCAGCCAGTCACACTGGCCCACTGTATTCCCAAAGAAGGACAAATTCAGAGAAGATTAGTGAAGGTGTTAAAGAAGTGAGGAAAAGAAGTCAGCTGACTAGCCCATACTGTTTCCTTAGTTTCTTTCCCCTGGACATTGTGACTGTATTTGCTGATTTGTGTCCTGACTCCGGCCTGATTTATTTCTGACCCTAACCTGTGTCTTATCATCTTAGATTTATGGAAAAGTTTTCTCATTAACTAAAATACTGACTTTCCAATCAAGCTTCAGATCCTCAATTATTATCTGCAGCTGGTAATGAAAGCATAGGCCAGCTCAGGCTTAAATGAGCTCCTGTCGTCCCTGCGGGATGAATTTAGCCGCAAGCATAAGCAGTTGCTCACTAAAGGCTTCTTGAGCTGATACTCTCCCACCAGAATATGTCTACATCCTCTATCAGATGTGTACTCTTGTGAGTGTGCCCTGTGTTCAGCTTGCTACAGACACATGGATATTCGAACAGTTTTTCACAGGATATATTTCAGTTTGAGAACAAATGTTTTACTATGCAGCAATTGAAGGTTCTTTCCATTTTTTATTATTGTCCCAAAATCTGATTATTGACTATTGACTGCACTATAGACCACAAATTTATAGCTGAAAAAAGAATTATGATATTGTAAAGTAAGGGAAAAAGGCCTTCTAAACTATCCTGGAAAGAGTCAATCTCATATGACCCGTGGATGGCTTTCAAATCTTGAAATATTTTTCCTCATTTTCTCCCTTGTTTTGGATTGAGGGTTTTGTTTGTTTGTTTTGTTGTAATTCCATATAGGTCCTTTGCTGGCTTATTAGCTACATTTCTTTCTTTCTTTCTT
>NW_012115810.1:1274465-1276230 GCF_000951035.1 Colobus angolensis palliatus | reverse complement strand
TTCTCTTTCTTTTTCTTTCTTTCTTTTCTTTTTAAAAAAATTGCTTTAGTGTATATAGTATGCATCTTTAACTTATCGCAGTTTACCCTCAATTAATATGATACTGCAATTTCTTTCTACCAAGGCTTTGTGCTGTTTTCATACATTTTATTCCCACATATGTTATAAAAGCAAGAGTACATTGTTATTCATTTTGCTTTTAACAGTGAATTACTTTATGTAATTTAAAAGTTAAGAAACAATCTCTTTCATATTTACCTACATATTAACCCTGCTTTTGTGCTTTCTATTTCTTAGTGCTTATCCAGATTTTCACCTGCTATCATTTTCACTCTGCCTAAAGACTTTCTTCAATATTCCTGGTAATGCAGGCTTACTCATAATGAATTTTCTTGGTGTTCGCTGTCAGAGAAAATTCTTTATTTCACTCTTATTTTTGAGAGGTATTTTCATGGCATATAGAATTCTACACTGAAACGTGTCTTTTATTTTTTCAGTTCTTCAAAGATACTCATTTGCTGTCTTCTGGATTGAATTGTTTTCAGGAAGAAATCTGCTGTTATTCTTATTTTTGTTCCTTTGTATATAATTTGTCTTTTTGCTTGGTGGCTTTTCAGAATTTTCTTTTTATTACTTGTTATAAACCATTTAATTGTGATATGTGTCAATATAGTTTTGCTCCTGGTTCTTGTGCTTCAGGTTTGTAGAGCTTTGAGAGTCTGTAAGTCTGTACATTTTCTCAAAATTGAAAAATTTTGGCTGTTACATTGTCAAGTATTTTTTCTGTCCTCGTATTTTGGTGACTCCAGTTACATTTATGTCCCACAGCTCACTGCTGTTCTGTTCATTGTTTCCCAGTATTTTATATCTGTTGGTCATATTTAATAGTTTCTTTTGCTGTGTGTTCATTTACTAATCTTTTCTTCTGCATTGTCTAATCTGCTGTTAATTATATCCAGCTAAATTTTTGCCAGGTATTGCACTTTTTGTCTCTAGAAATTTTGTCTTTTTGATACCATCAACATCTCTACTTAACATTCGCACTCTTTCCTCTATTATCTTGAATATATGGAATATAGTTATAATAACTTTTAATGTCCTTATATACTAAATGTATCATCTTTGTCATTTCTGGGTGTGTTCCTTTTTATTGATTTTTCTCCTCAGCATGAGTTGTATTTTCCTGTGTGTGTGTGTGTGTGTGTGTGTGTGTGTTTGCATGTCAGGTGTGCTTTTTTTTTTTTTGCATGTCAGGTAAGTTTTGATTGGATAACAGACATGAATTTTATCTTGTTGGGAGCTAGATATATTTTTATTGCTATAAATACTTGAGCTTTGCTCAGTACTTCAGCAAGTTCCTTGGAAGCATGTTGATTCTGTTAAGGCTTACTTTTGAATTTTGCTAAGTGGAATCGGAGCTGCCTTTAGTCCAGGGCTAATTTTTCCCCAGTACCAGGGCTATGCCTTTCTATGTACCCCACTTAATGCCCTGTGAATTATGAGGCTTTTGCGTTTTCTTCAGGGGAATATGAACTAATTTCAGCGCTATATGAATTCCAAGGATTTTCCCCTCTGCTACTTTTGCTTAGTTTCATTCCCTATGCTGGGCAGTTTCTCACATGCCTGTGCTGATCAGTACTCAATTGAAGGCTGAAAGAGGACTCTCTGCATCTCTCTGTCTCTCTCTGGCTCTTTCCTCTCTGGTGAACCCTAGCCTCTTTGGATTTCCATCTCCTCCATTCTGGATACTACTGGACATCATCTG
>NW_012115810.1:1226965-1269465 GCF_000951035.1 Colobus angolensis palliatus | reverse complement strand
CTGGGCATCTCTAGACCTTGGGTTTCTTATCTACAAAATGAGGAAAGTGTAAATTATGAGATATATAAGATCTTCCTCACTTAAAAATTATATAGCTTCCTTGCTTGTAATTAATAGTCTAAAAGCACATACCATTTTGTAACATAGACACTTTTAAGTTTAAGACACTGCAATGTTAATTTTTGATCTAGAATTAGAGAAGGTATCTGGTACTGAAAGAAAGCCTTGAGTCTCCCCTGAGATGCTTCTCCAGACACTTGATGAGCCTCATAAATTCCTCACAACTCGACTGCTGTCATTTCTCTTGTGGCTTCTGTAGCATTAAATACTCAGCTTTGTCTCATCGGGCTTAGAGAACTCTTTTAGGCCATGAAAAGGCAAAAGTTTTAAGGACCCGTGACACCCTATATGACATCTTAGTATGTTTCACTTCACTCTAGGAAAAATGGAAGTTAAGCAACTGGAAATTTTGGGTTGGTGTGGCTGAAAAGTAATAACTCTCAGCACCTCAAATTATAAATGCTGAATAGTGCACAACAGGTCAACAGAAATGTATACCAAATGAGTGAAATAGAACACAGCATATTTAGTTTACATCCATCCAAACCTTGAGTCTGTTAGCTACTAACAGTAGGAGGTGGTAGGAAGGTATCACCAATATATGGAATGATAGAACATAATTTTAATATCATATAGCAATTAAAAACATTTTTTTTAAAAAAGGGGATGACTATGACCCAATCCTGAAAAGTCCTGGTGATAACTGGCACATTGTTTAATTGATTTTACTTTTTAAAGTTAATTCCTTTACTTTTTATTATTAGTCATGTGTTGCAGCATTAAAATTAACATAAAGGTGAGGATAACACATGATCTTTATATGTCATCTTATTAAAATGAAGCTATTTTTAATACTTTTAAGAGGCCTATCAGAAAACACAATTTATATCCTCAAAGTATATTTTGTCAGTTTCAAGTATAATTTTTGCATTCATATTCTTTTATGAATTTTAATGGAGACACTTAAATTGTAATTATTCCTCTCAGCTCAAATGCAGGTAACAAATGGAATTCAATCAGTGTTTGCGCATAATGACCATCATTAAGAGAGAAATAATAATGACATTCTCTCTGCATTAAACTTGCAGACTCTTTACACAATGATCTGAATCCCATTATTGATCTCCATGGAGATATGCAATTGTCACCTATTCTGCATAATATCTGAATGTTAAATACATTTGTTTGGAACAAATATTTTAATGAATACAGTCAGTTCCACTTAATTAACTATCTGATAACTGAATATTTTTACTTAATAATTCAACTTGGAACATCAAAATTGTTCTATTTTTTATTCAAATGCACTTGAGATTAGTCAGAGATATTCATTTGAATGTTCATAAAATGTATGTGGAGTTTAAAATTCCCCTTGGCTTTCTTTAAAGTACATCCATTAGAGGGACAGTGGAGAGGTATTTTTCATCTGTTTGAAATAATTTTTTCCCCTCAGTGTTGTTTAAAATAATCCCTTAGAAGCTTCCTTGTAAAATGTGTTTTCTGACCAAAATCCTTCTGCCATCTAACTTCTTTTTATCATAGGATTGCTCATAAGAATGCCACTATTCACATTTATATACATATATACATTTTTAATATGGGCATTTGGTTTAGGGGAAAATGTGAATAAAATATTGAATTCAATCATGCAGAAGCATCTAGGAAAGCCATAATTGGTGAACATCTGACATATTGTCCTTCAAGAAAGAGAAACCAAGGTAATATTTGTAATAATAGTACTAATAAATACTGTGGATGATGATTAGATTAATTTTGCCATGGGAGAAGTAACACAGGCCAGCATTGACACAGTGTCTTTAGGCACTACTATGTCAATCAATTCCACAAATATTTGCTGAGAATCCACCCCAAGTCCAGCATTGCACTTGGCAGTGATGAAATCATAATGAGGTACCAGGCCTGGCCTCAAGAAACTCACCATCTGGATGAGAAGAAACACACTCATGCAATAAGTTTTGACACAGATGACAAATGCTAATGATTTGAAAAAAGTGCCATAGGAGCCCAATTGTGGGAGTGAATAATCAGACCAAGAGAGATCATGCAGTTTTCAGAGAGATGGCAAATTTGAGTTGTGTCTTAAAAGATCAACAGAATTTTTCCAGGCTTAAAATATGGTAAAAGGCTTCAGAATCAAGGAATTTGAATGAAAATTTTCAGAGTTGCATTAACAAAACATGAGATATGGATCTTTTTGAGGACAGCAAGTGTCGGTTCAGTTAGAGTCTGGGTTGCATAGTAAGCAGTGTGAGGCAACGAGACCACAAAGATTACTATGATAACTATAACTTATTAAGCATTTTCTAGGTGCTAGCAGCTTGGAGTACAACTCATGTTCTTGCTATAACCCTATACTGTATCATTTAGACAGATATTATACAAAAGTTATATTTAGAGATCAGAGAATTGTCTCATGTCAGTTAGCCAATATGTGGTGGAACCAGAATTTTGGGCCAGATTTATTGATGTTTAAAGCCTGAACTCTGAGTGGAGTTAAAATAAAAGAAAAGAAAAGAAAATCATTTGGGTGAAGTGATTCATGCCTATAATCCCAGTAATGGGAGGCTGAGATTGGAAGATCCTTGAGTTTCTTGCTAATGAAATTGGAGAAACATTGAAGGATTTTCTGAAAGAGAATGTCATGATCAGCTGAATAATTTAGAAAAAGAGTTTGGGTCATAATGTGGGAGGCAAATTAGAAGCAAGGAGATTTGAGGAAAACCTGCAATTATGAGGCTGTTTCACCAATTCAGGTGAGATTTCTAAGTATTAATCATAGCATGACAATGAGAACAGAAAGAGAACACATTCAGCTGACTTCTTTGGGTAAGAGTACTGGGATTTGGTTGCAGTTTGGGTAACTGAGTAGAAAAAAATGTTGCTAGGGGAGAAAAGAAGAATTCTATCTTCTATATCCCAGGAGAAGAAGTAAGGTTATCCTAAAACAGTATTGGTTCCACAGATTGAAACTATGTTAATTAAAAAATACTTCAGTTTTATTTCTGCTAGGCCCTAGAACAATCCAGCAAGAGTATAGTTTCCTTCATATCTTCATATTAGCTTCCATTCAGTGTCTGTCCTTTCTTTCTGGTTTTCCATTGCTCCTCAGTATCTAGACCACTCATGTCAAAGCAAGCAATCTGTTTAATTCATACATAAATACTAGTGAGTCAAAGTGTTCTTCCAATGCTACTAAGAGGTTCGAAGATTGCTTCAAGGAGGGCAATACTCAAAGCCAAGATTTTTAAAAACTCCCTTATATATTAATTTCTTGAGTGTCAAGAGTTCTCCAGGTTCTTGGGATATAAAAATCTTTAGACACTGGGTATTTTGCATGTGGGGCAGACTTGAATCCTTGCCAGCAAGAATGTTGACTGTGGAAAGCAGGATAATTTTGTCCTCCTTCAAAGATGTCCATGCCTTAATCTCTGGATGCTGTTAATATGTTATGTTTAATGGCAAAAAGAACTTCGCAGATGGAATTGAGGTTATAGACCTGAAAATGGGAAGATTATTCTGAATTGTCTGGGTGGAACTAATGTAATAACATGAGTCCTTAAAAGTGGAGAGGAAGGCAGAACAATCAGTGAGACAGGGGCAGTGGCAAAATAGGCAGGAGAGATTCAAAATATTCAAAATATTTAACCCACTGTTGCCAGCTTTGCATTGGGGGGAAGATGGCTGGAGCCGAAGAATGAATGACCTCAATAAGCTGGAAACTGCCTTTATCCCACAGTTCAGGAAATGTGGACCTGGGTCCGACAGCTGGGAGGAACTACTTTCTGCCAACTACGTGAACCAGCGAGAAAACACAGTCTTCCCTTTTCCATCTGACCTACAGACCTGCAACGTGATGACCTTTTGTTAAGTGGATAAGCTTGTGGTAGTTTTTTATTGCAATAATAGAAAATGAATACAAATTGGAATAAAAATAATGTTTACCTTATAAAGATATAGAGAGTACTACGTACAGTCGTGCGTCACTTAATGTCAGGCATACACTCCGAGAAACGTGTCCTTAGGTTATGATATGGTTTGGATCTGTGTCCTCACCCAGATCTCATGTTGAACTGTAATCCCCAATGTTGGAGGAAGGGCCTCGTAGGAGGTGATTCGATCATGAGCCACTTTTTTGTTTTTTGTTTTTTGTGTTTTTGAGACAGAGTCTCTCTGTCGCCCAGGTTAGAGTGCAGTGGCGCGATCTCAGCTCACTGCCAGCTCCACCTCCTGGGTTCACGCCATTCTCCTACCTCAGACTCCCGAGTAGCTGGGACTACAGGCGCCTGCCACCTCGCCCGGCTAATTTTTTGTATTTTTAGTAGAGACGGGTTTCACCGTGTTAGCCAGCATGGTCTTGATCTCTTGACCTCGTGATCTGCCTGCTTCGGCCTCCCAAAGTCCTGGGATTACAGGCATGAGCCACCGTGCCCGGCCATGAGCCAGTTTTTTATGCATGGTTTAGTACCATCCCCTTGGTACTCTCCTTGTAATAATGAGTGAGTTCTTGAGAGATCTGATCATTTAAAAGTGTGTGACACCCCAAATGTCCCCTTGCTGCTCCTCTGGCCATGGGATGTGCCTGCTACTCCTTTGCCTTCTGCTATGACTTAAATTTTCTGAGGCCTCCCCAGAAGCTGAGCAGCTGCCAGCAGCATGCTGCTTATAGAGCTTGTAGAACTGTGAGTCAATTAAACCTCTGTCTATAAATTGCCCAGTCTCAGGTATTTATTTAAAGCAATGTGAGAATGAACTAACACAGGGGATTTCACCCATGTGTGAATGTAATAGAGTGTACTTATAGAAACCCAGATGGTATAGTCTATTACACACATAGGATATATGGTATAGCTTATTGCTTGTAGGCTACAAACCTGTACAACATGTTATGTACTGAATACTGCAGGCAGTTGTAACACAATGGCAAGTATTTGTGGATCTAAACATATCCAAATGTAAAAACATACAGTACAAATACGGTGTTATGATCTTACAGGATGACATTGTATATGTGGTCCATCACTGAGGGAAACCTCATAATGCAGTGCATGACTGTATGATAACATAGGTACTTTGATGCTTAGAAAACACTAGAAACAACTAGCTATAACTTTTGTCATTAGAGGACTGATTTTAAATTTAGTCCTTGGTCTGCAGAAGATCTTTCTATTCTACCAAGAGTGTCCTAGAGTATGCCAGTCCTCCTTTGTGTCCATGGCCTACTGCTATCAGTTTCAGAAAGATGACTCTGAACCCCAGCTGAATTTAAAGGCAGACTACCAAGTCTTTATATCTTTTTTTGGGATTTACCTCCCCTATGGCTAATACTGGGAATGCAATTAAGTCTAATTCCTTAAAGAAAGGGTACAAATTCTGCTCCTTACCACTCCTCCCGATAAAATGCAACATCCTCAGAGATACCTCAAATATAACTCATGTCATTAAAGAGAACACTTTACACCTTAGCCAAAGAACATCTAAATTCAGATCAATGATTCGCTCATCATTTCTCCCAAGGAAAAATGGGGTTAAGGTTTGCTTTATACTCTGATAAAAAAGGTCTAATTCTGATGTTCAGCGGAGAGAGGCCATGTGATTCCTCCCCTGTTATTTTGCTGCCCAAACTTTATTCCTCTTACTGAGGCAATTACATCACATTTTTGCTTTGTAGAGGCCATCTGTGGTCAATGCGATTGGTGCCCAGGACATGACTGCTTGCATATTACCATTTCAGTGCAGGATGGCTCAACTTTCAACTGCCAGCATCTCTATCTCTGCCTGAGGAGCTTCCTCTGGTCTCTAGAGTTTCTTCTGTTTGTGTATTGGTCAGGGTGGAAGTGCTGAAGAATTAATTTCTTCAGGAATTTGTCTCAGTCAATGACTGATAGGAACTGGAGCATAAACTTTCAAGTTATCTTAGGTAAGATTATCAGTTTCCCCAGTAGGATTAGTTTCTAGTTAGCAATAGTGGCAACTTGCTGGGTTAGTTGCCACTTACTGACTGCCTTCCCTTCCTGTCTACTTTCTTCACTCGCCCATTGGTGTTTCCTTAAATTCCTTTCTAAAGTAGCTATTTGCATTTGAATCTTTGTCCCAGGATTAGCTTCTGGAGGAAACTCTAAAAAGATGCCAACCTTTCTTCACTTTTGGAAAATGTGCTTTGGTTGAAGATGACTGCATTTATGGGTCCAAGGATGGAGCATGTAACACATGTAAGACTGTCTGTGTATTCTATTCTCCATCCTCACCTGAACTCTGCCCTGTGATTGCTTTAAAGATAAGAACATGGCCTTGTCAGAGCCAGTGGTTCCAGATATGAATCTGTACTCCAGTGAATAAATATTTTGAAGTAGTACTGTGTTCTAGGTTCTTAAGAAATATTGGAATGAAAACAAAATGATGTATGTAGCACCTCTTCTGCAGTCTTGCTATCCAGGAGAGAGATAATAATTAAACAATTTCAAATAAAATGTGTAATTAGAATTGTGATAAGTACCCTTTCCGAAAAGGAGTACATTGTTATTTTTAAATGAATGTGTCTTTCAGCCTTTAGCAATCTATTAAGACATTAAACACTCAGAAGTTTTAGGTATGATAATTCATCTGGTTAATATATCATTACCATAATAATAGAAAAAAGATCTAGTACCAACATAATTTTCCACCATAGTTCTCATTTCTGACTGTGTAGACTAAGAAATACAGATCACAAAATATAATAGTCACATGTAGTGGTAAAGTTGACTATCAGTTACATGAATATCCATCTGCTAAAAATTTCATTGTTAGGGCCAGGTGCGGTGGCTCACACCTGTAATCCCAGCACTTTGGGAGGCCAAGGTGGGCGGATCATGAGGTCAGGAGATCCAGACCATCCTGGCTAACACGGTGAAACCCCATCTCTACTAAAAACATAAAAAATTAGCCGGGCATGGTGGTGGGCACCTGTAGTCCCAGCTACTCAGGAGGCTGAGGCAGGAGAATGGCATGAACCCGGGAGGGAGAGCTTGCAGTGAGCTGCAACCACGCCACTATACTCCAGCCTGGGGACAGAGCAAGACTCTGTCTCAAAAAAATTTAAAATAAAAAAATAAAGAATTTCATTGTTAGCAGATGCTAAGCATTGGTTTATACCTGTCAGGAAATATAGGAAATGATGATGCAAACAGTTTTATTGAATATATTTTAAATCAATAATGAATAATTGATTAGATACATGAAAATTATGAAAACTGAAGAGAAAAAGGGACCATGTCATCCTGTAGACACTGCTTTAAAAAAGAAAATAAGATGTACACATTGTCAGGTGACTATTCTAGGTTTAAGGGAGGCAGACTTTATTATTTCAGAGAAAAGGTCCCAAGACCAAAGCCTCTAAAGGGGGAGATAATTCAGTCTGGTTGGGAAACACTCTCAAGAATAAAATTCTGACTTTATCTACAACACAAGTGGTCCCAGTGAGCAATAAACAGAGGGAACAACTGAAGAGACCAGTGAAGTTGCCTAGGGGAGTAGCTCCAAAGAACTCAGATCTTAAAAGCACATCTAGAATAAGTGGAAGTTAAGACACAGAACAAATATGACAGAGTGGCACAAAACTGCCAGAGTAGAATCTAGGAGGTTAAAGCCCAGAATAACTTCAAATTGCTAAAAATACTAAGAATACCAAAACAGTTCTTTTTAAAAGTTGGTTTGGAATAAGCAAAACAAGAAACACAAATGTATGTATTCATATATCTTTTACGATGTATCACGCAGCTTTTGCTAGGTGATGCTGCATAACAAATAATACGGTCCCCCTCTCCCTTTTCCCATAACATTTTATGTTGGTTGTGGATTGACTGGGGTTCTATGACACTCTGTGTGTCTTGTCTTTCTTATCCCAGAGTCCAGGGTAAGGGAGCAGCTGCTATCCTAGTCTCCTTGCACAGCCAAAAAAAAAAAAAAGGAAACATCAAACAAACAACATGCTGAATTATACTGGCATTCACCAAAAGCAGAGCTCGAGACAAATGCTTTCGTGCAGGGAAATTATTTGATATCCGTATCAATCCGAAATTTGAAATAAGAAATTTGATAACTAAATTAATCTCTACTCACATTTCCACACACTGTAATGGCTGCTAATGCCAAAATTCTTACAAATGCATACCACTTTTTCTTTTCAATACCTAAATGTTGCAGTTTCCTATGCTGATTAGTCAATTCACTAACTGACCAACTTTTGTCTTGTGTCTTTGATTTTGTGCATCATTTTACAAAAGTCTATGTCAGAAATACTTCCCGCCATAAATAATGACATGAAAATGAAAAACAACCAGTATTAAAACGCTTTTAAAACAGAACTGGTTTTATATAAAGAGCTGATTAAAAGGATACATGAAAGGTAAATATTTACATTTTGATATTTTTTGATTTTTAATATGTAAAATTATAGAGTTTCTTATTTGTTTTTGTTTGTTTGTTTGTTTGTTGAGATGGGATCCTGTTTTGTTGCCCAGGCTGGAGTGCAGTGGCATAATCTAGCTCACTGCAGCCTCAAACTCTTGGGCTCTAATCATCTTCCTGTCTTAGCCTACTGAGTACCTGGGACTTCAGGCATGTGTCCCCACACTCAGCCAATTAAAATCAATTTTTTTTTTTTTTTTGTAGAGATGGGGTTTCCCGTATGTTGACCAGGCTGCTATTGCAATCTGCCTGCCTTAGTCTCCCAAAGTGCTGGGATTATAGACATGAACCACCATGCCTGGCCCCTAAAATTATAGTTTTAATGTTGTTTAGATTCTTTCTTTCACCTTTAATCCTTATCATGTTGCCTCACAGCCTATGATACTATATTATCAGTGTGAGACCTGATGACACTCTTTGAGAAATTTCCTTTCGTGTTGCATTCTCATTCTCTCTCTTTCTCTCTCTCTTCCTCTCTCTGTCTAATGCCTTCTGAGTTCCTTCTAACTTCTCTGGAAACTGGCTACATGAATAGGCAACTATTTATTAGGAGCAAGTATATGCCACCAAGACCTGAACATTCCTAAATGCTTACTTATTGCTCAGGAGAAATGGGTAAATTCCAAAGCCATGTTCTCAGCAGGCCAAGGCATTAGATTGGCTTAAAGTTCATTTCTATGGGTCTCTGAAGATGTTGTTTCACGGTGTCTTCTGTCCGGTATTTTGAAGAAAAAATCTAAGTCTCCTGGAAACCTAAACTTCATTGGAATATCTTAGTGTTAGTCACATTTACTAAATATTACTTGGCTCCCAGAAAGGTGAACAGTCCACAAACTGAATTCCTTCAATTCTGGAATATTTTATTGATTGTATCTTTGTATATTTGTTCCATCACAGGTGTTCTGTTATTTTTTTAAAAAAAATGCTTATATTTGATCTGCTTGTTGTATCCTACCATCTACTTTCTTTCTGATTGTTTATCTCTAGATTTTTTTTTTTTTTTTTGCATTTCAGGTAAACACGGGTTCAGGTTTCTGCTATGTTTATTGTTTGTTACTACTTCTGATGTCCATTTTGACATTAGTTCTCTTTTCCTTTTAATGTATTTTCTTACCATCTCATATCCTATATATTATTTTGTAGAGTCCATATATTTTTTAATTCCTTCAAAGTGAAAAATAGTTTCTGCTTACAATAATTTTCAATTTCAATGATGAATGATTAGAAATGACCCCAAATGAATGCTATTCTATATTTTTATTGAAATATAAAACTCATACTTTATATTTTAATAAAAAATATTAAAATCTGTCTTTTATATCTATTTTTAGCTTATTATGTTATTCTATTTACTTGGAAATTTTTTATTAGCCTCATACCCTCCTCTCCCCTTCCCTCCCCTCCACTCCCCTTCCCATCTTTCCTTTCCCGTCTCACTCTTTAACCCAGGCTGAAGTGCAATGGTGCAATCATGACTTAATGCAGGCTCGACCTCTTAGGCTCAAGCAATCCTCCCACCTTAGACCCCCAAGTAACTGGGACTCCAGCTGTGCACCACTATGCCCAGCTAATTTTTTCCCCCAAAATTTTAATTTTTAGTAGAGATGGAGTCTCTCTATGTTGTCCAGGTTGGTCTCAAACTCTTGGGCTCTAGCTATCCACTTGTCTCAGCCTCCTAAAGTGCAGGGATTATAGGTGTGAGCCATTGTGCCTTTTTTTGTTTTTGTTTTTTAAACTTTTCCTCTGTTCCTGTCATTGAATGTACATATATGCATGTATTATTATTATTTACTCAACAACTTAGTGAATCTTGTTTTTCCTCTGTCTTTAATTAACAGTGTGAACCTCCTCCTCCTTCTTTACTGCTCTTGTACTTTAACTTGGAAGTATATTTATTCATTCAGTAACCTGAAGAAATTTCAACAATTCTAGAATAACACAAAATTAGAGTTGGAGAAGTTTGTTTTAGTTTGATTATTTCTTAGAAAGCATATAGTAGGATATTGATTTTAAAATACATTTGACAATCTCTACTTTTTAATTTGAGTGGTTATGTCATTTACAATTAATGTAATTATTGACATATTGGTTTAAATTTATTTTCTTACCATTTGTTTCCAACTTCCCCCAATTGTTTTTATTCCTTATCCCTCCTTTCCTGCCTTCTTTTGGAGTAGTATATTTTATGATTCCATTTTTTATTTCTATTATTGGCTGGTTGTCTATGCCATTTGGACTTTGTAGGTGGTTTCTCTAGAGTTTAACTCATCACAGTCTACATTCAAGTAGTATTACTGAATGTATACTGTAAAAATTTTATAGTTATATTTATTATTCAATATCTGCCTCTCATCTTTTGTACTACTGTCCTACATTTTACTTCTTCAAATGTTAGAATCCTCAATATTCATTGTTACTATCATCTTTTAAATATCAAGTAACTTTAAAGAAATTAAAAATTAAGATAAATTCTATTTACCAACATATTTACCATTTCTAAGTTCTTTTCTGATATGATCATATTTCTGCTTAAAGAATTCCTTTTAACATTTCCTATAGAATAGTTCATTTGGCAATGAATCTATCAGCTTTTGTTTGCCTGGAAAAAAAATCTCTTTATTTTTCCTTCATTGTTGAGAGATGTTTTCATTGAACCTAGAATTCTGGGTTGGCATATTTTTTTCATTTGACACTTTATATTTAAGGTGCCATTCCATTGTCTTCTTTCCTGTACATTTTCTATTAAGTATGCAATAATTCTTATTTTTGTTATTTATGTAATTTCCTCTGGCTGCCTTTAGGATTTTCTCTTTATCACTGATTTTCATCACGTTGATCATAACATACATTAGTGTGGGTCTATCTATCTATCTATCATCCATTTACTTATTTTGCTTGGGGTTGGTTGAGAATCTTATATCTGGAGGCTTATAGTATTTGTAAAATTTGAAAAAAGCTTTAGCTATTTCCTGAAAGTTTGATCCCCATCTCCTTCCTCTGCTTTTGAGAGGTCCAATTATACACATGCTACAGTCCTTGATATTATCACAAAACTCATTAATGCTTTATTTTTAGCTGTGTTTTTGTGCTTTTTGATTTTGATTTTTTCTATTTTTAAGAACAGGGTTTCGCTATGTTGCCCAGGCAGGTCTCAAACTCATGAGCTCATGCTATCCTCACCTCTCTGCCTCCCTAAGAGCTGGGATTACAGGGACGAGCCACCACTGCCGGCTACTTTTTCTGTGCTTTTTTAAAAAGATAGTTTTATTTCTATATCTTCCAATTCACTGACCTTTTCTTTTCTAGTACCTAACCTACTCTGAAATCCATTCAGTGTATTTTTCACTTCAGATACTGATTTTTTCTATCTAGAGGTTGCATATACTTTCCATTTTTCTTCTCAGTATGTTTATGTTGGTTTTCATGCCTTTGAGCATATTTTTTCTCCTAGTCATATTTTTCTGCTTCTTTGCATACCTAATAATTTTGGTTTCTATGCTAAAAATGATAAAGTTTACATTGTCGTACACTGTATCTAAAGAGTGTTGGCTTTTGTTCTGGCATACAGATAAGTAACTCTTGATTAAATCTTTATCCCTTTGAAGTTTACTTTTGAGCTTTGTTAGGGCAGGTTTAGAAGAGCTTTTTGTAGAGAGCTTATTTAGCTCTACTACTTAAATACAGTCTTTCTGAAAACTACAATTTGCCTTTTGTTTTGTTTTGTTTAGAGTTTGCATTTTGTATTTTAAGATTTTTCTCCTCTGGCTGTTTGGAACAAAACAATTCCAACATATGTTTGAACTCTGGAAATTGTTCATCCTCCTACTTTTTACTATTTTTCATTGGTCTTTTCCCAGACTCAAGAAAGTTTTTCCCCCCAAAATTGAGAGGTCAACTAAACCCTCAAGGAGATTTTCCTGCAGTTCTCCCAAGTTTTTTTCTGTTTATTTCCTAATGCTTTACTACTCTTCCCTGTAAAATTTCAATGTCTTGAGCTCCCTGAACTCAGACTGCTATCTTCCCAACTTACTGCCCCTTCACTTTTCAGGCTTTATTTCAGTTTATTTCTGTTTTTACCCCCTGTGCTATAGCATGAAACCTGGCTCCAGGAAGTAAGCTGGGGCAATCATAAAGCTTGTCTAATTTGTTTTCCTTCTTTAAGGAATCTCAACCCTGTGCTGTGTATTGTTTTCTGTCTAGAAGCTATATACCTATATCTATCTATTTATCTATCTATATATTTTCTAGTTTTGTAGTTATTTGTGGGATGGAGAAAGTGGAAGTGTGTGTTTATTCTCTATGTTTGTTACAACTTCTGTTCAGCCGTAATACATGGAGTTTTTCTGTGTGTTCTAATGATATTCTTGATATATCATGTGGCTCTACCTAATCTTTTTCCTGAAATGTTTACCTTTGTTTTTATCATGGTAAACTCTTCCCGCTAGCAAGAAGTCCCTTCATTCCTAGATGGCATCTCTACTTTGGAGTGAACTGGTAAAAGGTGCTATTAGGGAAAATAAAAATCAAGCAAACATGAAGTTCATGGACATTTGTTTGATAGGACATATGTCTCATCTCATTGTTTTTTACAACACCTGTATATACCATCACTAGGCACACAACCAGGCACTGCATACACATGGCCCACAAAGCTCTAGGTCCACAGCTGCAAAAGCTGCTTCCAGTATATTTATGTCCATCTTTCCTGCATATCTCCTTACCTCTAACATTTATCCTCTGATCTCTCACCTGGTCAGATGAATAGACTTCTTTTAGCCTAGTATTAAACCTTTGAAATGATGTAGCTTTACAAGTGTCACAGTCCTTGTTTGTCCTAGGGCCGTTTTGTGCCTCCACCCTTCCTTTTGCCAAGAAGACACATTTTAGTTAACATGAAGAATTTGCCAGAATCTCCTTTAGTAACTTGTATTTAAAGTACATTGCTTTCTTGTGGAACTGAGGTTGTGTCTGTTTCTAGTATAGAAATGTAACAGTATGTTATGTGCCAAAATTTTATGTAGTCTTTGAAATTGGGTTTTCCCTCTTTACTAATATCAGAACTAAAATTAATTCAAATTTTGTTTTTATTTCTGAGAAGTTTGCTAATTTTCTAGGAGAAGTCTTACAGAGTTACTTCTGAAGATATTAAAATGACTTGCAAATGAGCTTACTAAACACCTACTCCTTAACTTCAATGGAAACTGAAAAATGTCAGAAAACTAAATAAGAGCAAAGGTTATTTTTGTTTAAAAAATTCCTGACAAAATGTTAGGTAAAGAGAAAAAGTACACTGACATTACTAAGAAAAGTTCTAGTAGAGTTGATCAAATATATTTTTATAGGTGATTAGACCAATGTAAGAATTCTTACAAGAAAGAATGGCTTAAAAATGTAATTCGCACTATCCCCATAAATTTTCTTTAAAAAGTTTATTAAATTAGAAAGCCAAACAAATATTAAAAGTGTAACACATCTAGATCAAATTTAGCAAGTCTTATGATATTCCCATGGGGAAAAAAAGAAAAATACGGATTTAAAATGACATGTAAAGACTCATAGCGGTTTGAATGACTGTACTCAAAATTTAATGATTAAAGAGTAAATGTCAACATAGAGGAACATAAAAAATGACATTATAGCGTTCTGCACAAGGCTTTGGTGTGTCAGTGAATTATATGAGAACATACGCAGCATATTTATTATATTTCTAGATTTTAAAAAGTCGAATATAATGGTAAATTTTTTTTTCATGTCAGAATCATGGTCTATAAAAATCTTGGGAACCTGGAACAGACTGCAAAATACAGCCTTCAGCAATGGAAGTGCCAGATGTGACTACATAGCAACACACCTAATTAATGGTGTTTTAGGTGACTATTAGTTCAATATTAGATAATAGTGTGAATGTTCAAAAACTTACTGTAGTTATAGATACCACTGCTTTGATAGATGTATAGCATTAACAACACACAGTCTCTGAGTGTATGAGAACTGATAGTACTGCTTTGTTTTATGAAGACATGAAATGTTTTAGAGTCCTGTAGATGTTTGAAGGATTTGGCAATGAGGGATTTGGCCAATCAAGAACAGCACAGAATGAGCAAAAAGTGGGTGGCTGGAAATCTTACAAGCAACAGCTAATTAAGTAAAGAAGAAGAAGAGAAAAACTGATCATTGAAAACCTGGCAAGGAGAAGACCTATATATCTTCAAATTCTTAAAGAACTATTATATAGATGGGTAATCTATGTAGATGAAGTTAACAGAACTAATAATATCAAAGAGAAGTTAGACACCAAGTCTTAGGGAAAAGCTTATAAGCTTATAAACTGAGAGCTTAAAAGTTTACAAACTGAGATTCTCAGTGAGAGTGAATCCTGGTTCTTTCTTGTTTATTCTTGTAACCTCCTGAGCACTGGGGAATGGTGAGCTTCTGAAGTGTCTCACTCCTATAGGTAGTTCAGGAATTTTAACGTTGTATCAGATGAACTATGAGATTCCTTCAACTAAGATATACTTTTACTGAATCTAAACTCAAAACATTTCTTCCTGCAAGACATCTCCTCACGTGGCCTTTATATACTGCTCTTGTACTTAATACGATCCACACAAGAGTGTGACTCTTGAAATCTCGTACACATTTTCTTCTACCTATATTTGGCTCATTTTTCAAATCCAAACTCTAAATCTTCTTCCTTTATAAAGCATTCCTTTGCTACCTGAGCCCCTACTGAATTCTCTTAGTCTGCCCCTCTCCTTGGGTGTAGCACTCCACCACTAATGACTTTTATTAGCCATGCCTCTTTTCTATGATATTTAGCTCCACAGCAATTATTACCATCCAACATACTATAGATTTTAGATATATATTTTGCTTATTACACATCCACACAAGAATTATTTATTTATTTTAATTTTTGTGGGTGTATAGTGGGTGTATATATTTATGGGGTACATGAGATATTTTGATATAGGCATGCAATGTGAAATAGGCACATTGTGGAGAATGGGTTAACCATCCTTTTATTCTTTCTGTCTGTGAAATCAATTGTTTTGATTTTTAAAACCCACAAATAAGTGAGAACATGCAATGTTTGTCTTTCTTTGGCTTATTTTGCTTCACATAATGATCTCAGTTCCATCCATGTTGTTGCAAATGAATGGATCTCATTATTTTTTATGGCTGAGTAATACCCCATTGTGTATATATACCACATTTTCTTTATCCATTTATTTATCTGTTATGGACACTCAGGTTGCTTCCAAATCTTAGCTATTGTGAACAGTGCTCCAACAAACATAGGAGTGCAAAAAGCTGTTCAATATACTGGTTTCCTTTCTTTGGGGTAGGTACCCAATAGTATGATTCTTGGATCATATGGTAGTTCAATTTTTAGTTTTTGAGGAACCTCCAAACTGTTCTCCATAGTGGTTGTACTAATTTACATTTCCACCAATAGCATACAAGAGTTCTCTTTTCTCCACGTCTTTGTCAGCATTCGTTATTGACTGTCTTTTGGATGTAAGCCATTTTAACTGGAATGAGATGATATCACATTGTAGTTGTGATTTGCATTTCTCCGACGGTCAGTGATGTTGAGCATATTTTCATATGCCTCTTTGGCATTTGTAGGTCTTCCTTTGAGAAATGTCTATTCAAATCTTTTGACTATTTATTTATCAGATTATTCTGTTTTTTTCCTATAGAGTTGTTCAAATTCTTTATATATTCTGGTTATTAATCCTATGTCAGATGGACAGTTTGTCAATATTTTCTCCCATTCTGTGGCTTATCTATTTATTTTGTTGACAATATCCTTTGCTGTGCAGAAGCTTTTTAATTCAATGTGATCCCATTTGTTTATTTTTACTTTGATTGCCTGTCCTTGTGGGGTTATTGCTCAAGAAATCTTTGCAAAGACCAAAGTCCTGTAGATTTTCCCCAATGTTTTCTTGTAGTAGTTTTATAGTCTGAGGTCTTATATTTCAGTCTTTCATCCATTTTTTTTTTATATGGCAAGAGACAGGAGTCTAGTTTCATTCTTCTGCATATGAATATCCAGTTTTTCTAGCACCATTTATTGAAGAGACTGTCTTCCTAGTGTATGTTCTTGGCACCTTTGTCAAAAACGAGTCCACTGTAAGTGTGTAGATTTGTTTCTGGGTTCTGTATTCTGTTTCATTGGTCTATGTGTCTCTTTTTATGCCAGCACCATGCTGTCATGGTTACAATAGCTCTGTAGTGTAATTTGAACTAAAGTAAAGTAATGTGATTCCTCTAGTTTTGTTCTTTTTGCTTATTAGTTTTGGGTCTTTTGTGGTTCCATATGCATTTTAAGATTTTTTTTCCATATCTGTGAAGAATGTCATTGGTATTTTGATACTGATTTCATTAAACCTGTAGATTGCTTTTGGTAGTATGGACATTTTAACAATATTGATTCTTCTAATCCAGAAACATGGAATATTTTTTCATTTTTTGGTGTCTTATTTCTTTCATCAGTGTTTTATAGTTTTCATTGTAGAAATTTTTCACTTCTTTGGTTAAGTTAATTCCCAGGTATTTAGTTTTTTTGTGTGGCTATTGTAAATGGGATTACTTTTTAAATTTCCTTTTTACTTTGTTCACTGTTGCATATAGAAATGCTACTGATTTTTGTATGTTGATTTTGTATCCTGCAACTTTACTGAATTTGTTAATCAGTTCTAGCAGTTTTCTTGTGGATTCTTTAATGTTTTCTAAATATAAGATCATATCATCCACAAACAAGGAAAATTTGGCTTCTTCTTTCCAACTTGGATGCCTTTTATTTCTTTCTTTTGTCTGATTGCTCTAGCTAAGACTTCCAGTGCTATGTTGAATAACACCGATGATAGTGAGCATCCTTGTCATGTTCCAGATCTTAGAGGGAAGGCTTTCAGTTTTTCCTCATTCAGTATTATACTAGTTGTGGATCTGACATATATTAATTTTATTATGTTGAAGTACGTTCCTTCTATATACAGTTTTTTGAGGGTTTTTGTTCTGAAGGGATGTTGAATTTTATCAAATGCCTTTCAGCATCAATTGAAATGATCTTATGGTTTTTATCCTTTATTCTGCTGATACAGTGTATCACATTGATTTGCATGTGTTGAACCTTCTTGCATCCCAGGGATAAATCCCACTTGGTCCTGATAAATGATCTTTCAAATGTATTGTTTAATTCAGTTTGCTTATATTTTGTTGAGGATTTTTACATCAATATTTATCAGAAATATTGGCCTGTAGTTTTCTTTTTTTGAGTGTCTTTGTCTGGTTTTGATATCAGGGTAGTCCTAGCCTTGTAGAAAGAGTGTGGAAATACTCCCTCTTCTTTTATTTTCTGGAGTAGTTTGAGTAGGATTGGTATTAGTTCTTTAAATATTTGGTAGAATTTAGGAGTAAAGCCATTAGGCGCTGAGCTTTTCTTTACTGGGAGATTTTTTTATTATTATGGCTTTAGTCTCATTACTTATTATTGGTCTTTCAGGTTTTGGATTTCTTCCTGGTTCAATCTTGGTAGGTTGTATGATATGTGTCTAGGAATGTGTCCATTTCTTCTAGATTTTCCAATTTATTGGCATATAGTTGCTCATGGTAGCCACTAATGAGCCTTTGACTTTCTAGAGAATCAGTTTGTAATGTCTTCTTTTTCATTTATGATTTTATTTATTTGGATCTTCTCTCTTTTTTTCTTAGCCTGGGTAAAAGTTTGTCAATTTTGTTTAACTTTTCAAAAAACCAACTTTTCATTTCATTGACCTTTTGTATATTTTATTTCAATTTCATTTATTTCTGCACTGATCATTATATTTTTCTCTTTTTTTTCTTTCTCTCTCTCTCTCTTTTTTTTTTTTTTAAAAAGTCTCACTCTGTCACCAGGCTGGAGTGCAGTGGTGCAATCTCGGCTCACTACAAACTATGCCTCCCAGGTTCAAGCAATTCTCCTGCCTTAGCCTCCCGAGTAGCTGTGACTATAGGCACACGCCACCATGCCCAGCTAATTTTTGTATTTTTGTAGAGACGGGGTTTCACCATGTTGGCCAGGATGACCTGGATCTCTTGTCCTCATGATCTGCCCGATTCGGCCTCCCAAAGTGCTGGGATTACAGGCGAGTCACCACGCCCAGCCATATTTATTTTCTTCTGCTAATTTTGAGTTTGGTTTGCTCTTGCTTTTCTTGTTCTTTAAGATGCATGACTAGACTGTTCATTTGAAGCTTTTCCTCTTTTTTGATGTTGGTGCTTATCATTATAAACTTCCCTGTTAGTACTGCTTTTCCTGTATTCCATAAATTTTGAAATCTTTTGTTTCTATTATCGTTTATTTCTAGAAATTTTTCAATTTCCTTTTTAATTTCTTCATTGATCCACTGGTTATTCAAGAACATATTAATTTCTGCATATTTGTATAGTTTCCATAACTATACAAATAGTTTTATTCCATTGTGGTCACAGAAGATACTTGATAATATTTCAATTTTTTGAATGTCTCAAAACTTGTTTTGTGATCTAACATATGGTCTATCATTGAGAATGATTCATGTGCTGAGGAAAATAATGTGCATTCTGTAGCTCTTGGATGAAATGTTCTATAAATATTTATTAGATCCATTTGTTTTATAGTGCATATTAAATCTGATTTTTTGTTGTTGATATTCTGTCTGGAAGATCTGTCCAATGCTAAAAGTGGGGTGTTGAAGTCTCCAGTTATTATTGTATTGGGGCCTATCTCTCTCTACAACTCTAATAATATTTCTTTTATTTATCTGGGTGCTCCAGTGTTGGGTGCATGTATATTTAAAATTGTTACATCCTCCTGCTGAATTGACCACTTTATCATTATATGGTGACATTGTTCGTGTCTTACCATTTTTGTCTTGCAATCTACTCTGTCCACTATAAATACAAACTCTTGCTTTTGTATGGTTTCCATTGGCATGGCATATCTTTTTCCATCCCTTTATTTTCAGCCTATATGTATCTTTATAGGTGAAGTGCATTTCCTGTAGGCAACAGATCAATGAGTCTTGTTTATTCATCCATTCAGCCAGACTATGTCTTTTGATTAGATAGTTTAGTCCATTTACATTCAATGTTATTATTGATAAGTAAGGACTGACTCCTGCCATTTTGTTATTTGTTTTCTGGTCTTCTCTTCCTTCCTTCTTTCCTTCCTGTCTTCCTCCAGTGAAGGTGGTAGGTGGAAATCATATCATCATATCATCATAAATCATATCATCTCTCATGATTTAGTTTCTTGATTTTATTTTTTTGAAATCCATTGTATATTTTTTGATTTGAGGTGACCATGAGTCTTGAAAGTACTACCTTATAACCCAATATTGTAACCTGTTAACAACACAATGCTATTTGCATAATCAAACCAACAAGCAAAAAGAAAACTAATAAAAACTTTTGCCTTAAATTTGTCCCCCTGCTTTTAATATTGTTGTTGTTTCTATTTATATTTTATTGTACCATGTCTTGAAAAATTGTTGTAGTTATTATTTTTTATTGGTTCATTGTTTAGTTTTTCTACTTAGGATCTAAGAGTTGTTTACACATTACAGTTATAGTGTTATGATATTCTGTGTATCTACTGTTACCAGTGAGTTTTGTACCTTTAGGTGACTATTATTGCTCATTAATGTCCTTTTTTTTTCTGCTTGAAATAGTCTCTTTAGAATTTCTTATATGACAGATCTGGTATTGATAAAATACCTCAGCTTTTCTTTGTATAAGAAAGTATTTATCCTTCACGTTTGAAGACTATACAGATATGCTTTCCTATGGTAAACGTTTTTCCCCCCTTTATTCCCCTTCAGCAATATAAATATGTCACGCCACTCTCTCCCAGCCTGTAAAGTTTCCACTGAAAAGTCTACTCCCAGACCTATTGGTGCTCCATTGTATGTTATTTGTTTGCTTTCTTTTACTGATTTTAGGACCTTTGGAAGTTTGATTATTAAATTATTTGAGGTAGTCTTCTTTGGGTTAAATCTGTTCAGTGTTCTATAATCCTGTTGTACTTGGATGTAGATATCTTTCTCTACGTTTGGGAAGTTATCTGTTGTTATTGCTTTGAATAAACTTTCTATTTCTATCTCTTTCTTTACATCCTCTTTAAGGTCAGTAGCTCTTAAATTTTCCCTTTTGAGGCTGTTTCCTAGATCTTGTAGGCATGCTTTATTGTTTTGCATTCTTTTGTCTCCTCTGTGTATTTTCTGTGTGTGTGTGTGTGTGTGTGTGTGTGTGTATTTTCAAATAGCCTGTCTTCAAGCTCACTAATTCTTTCTTCTGCTTGATTCATTCTATTAAAAGACTCTGAGGCATTTTTCAGAATGCCAATTGAATTTATCAGCTCCAAAATTTCTGCTTGATTCTTTTAAACTATTTCAGTCTATTGATTTTATCTGATAGAATTATGAATTCCTTCTTTGTGTTATTTTGAATTTAAGCTTCCTCAACACAGCTATTTTGAATTCTCAGTCTGAAAGTCCACACATCTCTGTTTCTTCAGGATTAGCACTTGTTGCCTTATTTATTTTCTTTGGTGAGGTCATGTTTTCCTGGATAGTGTTGATGCTTGTAGATGTCCTTCACTGTCTGTTCATTGAAGAGTTAGGTATTTATTGAAGTCTTCACTGTCTGGGCTTATTTGTAGCCATCCTTCATAGGAAGGCTTTCCAGATATTTGAAAGGACTTGGGTGTTTTGATTTAAGCTCTATCCGCTGTAGAGCATACCTGAAGCCCAATAATGTAGTGCTTGCAAACTCCTAGATGTACTGCCTTGATGGTCTTGGACAAGATCCAAGAGAATTCTCTGGATTACTAGGCAGACACTCTTGTTCTCTTCCCTTACTTTCTTCCAGATATACAGAGTCTCTTTCTCTGTCTCTGTTGTGAGCCACCTAAATTTGGGGTGGATTGACACAAGTTCCCCTGCAGCCACCACCACTGTAACTGGGCTGGGTCAGACCTGAAGCCAGCACAGCACTCAGTCTCGCCCAAGGCCTTCTGTAACCACTTCCTGGATAGTGCCAGTGTTTTCTCAAGGCCCCAACTCTCTACCATCGGCAGGTGGCAAATCCAGCTAGGCCTGTGTTCTTCCCTTCAGAGTAGTGATGTCTCCCAGGTCCCATGTGGGTCCAGAAGTACCATCCACGGGTCAGGAACTAGAGTAAAAAACCAAAAAAGTTTAGCCAGTATTCTACTATATTTTGGCTGAATTCACACACAAACTACAAGATACAGTCCTTCTCACTCTTTTTCCCCTTTCCAAGGGCAGCAGTCTCACCCTGTAGTTTCCATGACCCCAGGCCACAAGAAGTACATCTAGACTACCATGGATGTTCCCTTAAGGCCCAGGGTCTCTTAAGTCAGCTTCCAGTGAAAGCTGCCTAGCCTGGTACTTACCCTTCAGGAAGGTGGGCTCCCTTCTGGCCAAGGGCAGGTCCAAAAATGCCATCCAAGAGTCACATCCTGGAATCAGGGACCCTCAAGAGCCGGCTTAGTTCTCTGTATTAGTTCATTTTCATACTGCTGATAAAGACATACCTGAGACTGGGCAATTTACAAAAGAAAGAAGTTTATGGGAATTGCAGTTACATGTGGTTGGGGAGGCCTCACAATCATGGTGCATGGTAAAAGGCACATCTCACATGGAGGCAGACAAGAGAAAAGGGCTTGTGCAGGGAACTCCTCTTTTTAAAACCATCAGATCTCGTAAGACGTATTCACTTTCACAAGAATAGCACAGGAAAGACTTGCCCCCGTGATTCAATAACCTTCCACCAGGTCCCTCCCACAACATGTGGGAATTTAAGATGAGATTTGGGTGACGACACAGCCAAACCATATCTTTCTGCATCTGGCCCCTCCCAAATCTCATGTCCTCACATTTCAGAACCAATCATGCCTTCCCAACAGTCCCCCAAAGTCTTAACTCATTTCAGCATTAACTCAAAAGTCCACAGCTCAAAGTCTCACCTGAGACAAGGCAAGTCCCTTTCACCTATAAGCCTGTAAAATCAAAAGTAAGTTGGTTACTTCTTAGATACAGTGGGGCTACAGGCATTGGGTAAATACAGCCCTTCCAAAAGGGAGAAATTGGCCCAAACAAAGGGGTTACATGCCCCGTGCAAGTCCAAAATCCAGCAGGGCAGTCAGATCTTAAAGTTCCAAAATGATCTCCTTTGACTCCATGTCTCACATCCAGTTTATGCTGATGCAAGAGATGGGCTCCCACGGCCTTGGGCAGCTCTGCCCCTATGGTTTTGCAGGTTAAAGCCTCCCTCCTGGCTGCTTTCATGGGCTAGTGTTGAGTGTCTGAGGCTTTTCCAGGTGCACAGGGCAAACTGTAGGTGCATCTACCATTGTGGAGTCTGGAGGATGATGGCCCTCTTCGCACAGCTCCACTAGGCGGTGCCCCAGTAGGGACTCTCTGTGGGGGCTCCGACCACGTATTTCCCTTCTGCACTGCCCTAGCAGAGGTTCCCTATGAGGCCCCCATCCCTTCAGAAAATTTCTGCCTGGGTATCCAGATGTTTCCATAAATCTTCTGAAATCTAGGTGGAGGTTCTGAAACCTCAATTCTTGACTTCCGTGCATCTTCAGGCTCAACACCACATGGAAGCTGCTGAGGCTTGGGGCTTCCACCCTCTAAAGCAACAGCCAGAGCTGTACTTTGGCCAGTTTTATTCACAGCTGTAGCTGCTAAGATGTAGGGCACCAAGTTTCTAGGCTGCACACAGCAGAGGGATCCTGGGCTGGGCCTGTGAAAACCATTTTTTTCCTCCAAAACCTCCAGGCCTGTGATGGGAGGGGCTGCCACAAAGGTCTCTGACATGCCCTGGAGACATTTTCCCCATCCTCTTGGTGATTAACATTCAGCTCCTCATTACTTATGCAGATTTCTGCAGCCAGCTTGAATTTCTCCTCAGAAAATGGATTTTCTTTTCTATTGCATTGCCAGGCTGCAAATTTTCCAAACTTTTGTGCTCTGTTTCCCTTTTAAAACCGAATGCCTTTGATAGCACCCAAGTCACCTCTTGAAATCTTTGCTGCTTAAAAATTTACTCCACTAGATACCCTAAATCATCTGCCTCAAGTTTAAATTTCCACAAAACTCTAGGGCAGGGGCAAAATGCTACCAGTATCTTTGCTAAAATGTAACAAGAGTCACCTTTACTCCAGTTCTTTACAAGTTCCTCATCTCCATCTGAAACCACTTCAGCCTGGATCTCATTGTCCACAACACTATCTACATTTTGGTCAAAGCCATTCAGCAAGTCTCTAGAAGTTCCAATCTTTCCCACATTTTCCTGCCTTCTTCTGAGCCCTCCAAACTGTTCCTAACCTGCCTGTTACCCATTTCCAAAGTCACTTTCACATTTTCAGGTATCTTTTCAGCAGCACCCCACTCTACTGGTACAATTGACTATATTAGAAAACAGTAACTCTGTTTTCACACTGCTGATCAAGACATACCTGATGCTGGGCAATTTAAAAAACAAAAACAAAGAGGTTTATAGGACTTACAGTTCCACATGACTGGGAAGGCCTCACAATCATGGTGGAAAGTGAAAGGCATGTCTCACACAGCAGCAGACAAGAGAAGAGAACTTGTGTAGGGAAACTCCCCTTTTTAAAACCATCATATCTCATGAGACTTATTCACTATCACAAGAACAGCATGGGAAATACTTGCCCCCATGATTCAATTACCTCCCACTGTGTCCCTCCAAAAGCATGTGAATTCAAGATGAGATTTGGGTGGGGTCATAGCCAAACCATATCAGTGCTTCTACCCCACTGTGGCCGTGTTGGTAGCTAAAGTGCAAGACAAAGTCCTGTTTACTTTTCCCTCTGCTTTTCTCAAGAAGGAATAGTTTTGTCCTGTAGCCACTATAGCTGGTAATGTGCTGAGTCTCTCACCTGTAGCCAGCAAGTCTCAGAGACTCACCTAAGGCCCTTTATGTAGCACTCTGGTATTGCTGCTGGTTATTCAGGGACCAAGGGATCTTCAGTTAGCAGGTGATAAATGCTGCCAGGACTGGGTCCTTTCCTTCAAGGCAATGTGTTGCCTTCTAGCCCAGGGTATGTCTAAAAATGTTGTCTTGGAGGTAGGTCCTGGAAGGGGGGAACCTTAGAATTCTGACCAGTGCTCTATCCCACTTTGGCTGAGCTGGTATTCTAGATGCAACACAAAGTAATCCCTACTCTTCCCTCCTCTCTTCTCAAGCAGAAGGAAGGGGTGTCTTTTGGAGCTGTGCAGGCTGGGGTTAGTGGAAGGGTAATGCCAGCCCTCCTTTGGCTGGCCTAACTGGTGTCTCAGTAGGTCGTATGCCCCCAAGTCCACCATTTCTGGGTCTAGTTCAGCACTAGGGCTTGCCTAAGAGTTGCTTTTCTTGTGGTCTACACTGCCTTTCAAGTTTACTTGGAGACACAGAATGCTGTAGCCTTCAGTGGCAGGGCTTGCGAACACTCAAGTTCTCACCTGTGGTATCAATGATTGCCCTCTGACTAGGACTGGTTTAAATTATTCCTCCACAGGCTTGCATCAGCTGAGTTTGATCCGATTTTCCTTTCTGCTATAACAGGACAGCACTGAGTTCACTGCCTCACAATTGCTGTGCTCTCCCTCCCTAGTGCCCAGAGATACTCTGCATATCATGCCTCTGCTGGGAGTGGGCAGGGGTTTGACAGGGCTGGTAGGTGCCATTGGTGATTCAGGACTGTTGAGTCTTTTCCAGTGCTGTGAAGTTAAAACCAGGTACTATCAATGCTCACCGGATTTTTGGTTCCCATGAAGGTGTTTTTCTGTGTAGATAGTTGTTAACTTGGTGTTCTTGTGGGATGGATGACTGGTGGAGGTTTCTCTTCCACCATGTTGCTCCACCTCCCTCCATATTAGGATTTAAGTCATGCAAAAGCAGGTACATTAGTTTCCTGGGTGGCTTAAAAGAAGAGAAAATTGATTTCTCAGAGTTCTGCAGGACAGAAATTCAGAATCAAAGTGTGGTACAGTTGGTTTTCTCTGGAGGCTCTGAGGAACAATTGGTTCCATGACTCTGCCATAGCTTCTGAGAGCTGCTGACAGTCTTTGGCATTCTTTGGTTTGGGGTTTCATAAATGTAATCTCTGCCTTTGTCTTCACATTGATTGCTTTCTTCTATCTGTGTCTATGTATCTTCTCTTCTGTCTCTTAAAAGGACATTCTTAAGAAAGTCATAAATAATTGGATTTAGGGCTCACCCTAATCCAAGATGATCTCATCTTGAAGTCCTTACCTTATGTACATCTTCAAAGACCCTTATTACAAATTGGTTACACACTTATTCAGGGTGGACTTACCTTTCACAGGTTCCAATTCAACTCACTACTGAAGGTAGAATTTTCCTGTTGTGTTCACTGCTGCATCCCAAGCACCTGGACCACAGCCTAGAATGTAGTAAATTCTCAGTAATTATGTGTTGAATAGAGGCACTGATGGCCTAAAACATGTCAGACACTGAACTAGGCACTGAGAGCATTGCAATTTAACTATTCCCTAAGTATAATCGATTGTTTCTTCTCAACTCACATGTAAGTTCTTTGAGAGTAAAAATTCTGTCATGGTGTTTGTATATTTTGGATTTCTTTTTCTTTTTCTTTGCCTTTTTGAGACGGAGTCTCACTCTGTCACCCAGGCCAGAGTGCAGTGGCGTGATCTTGGCTCACTGCAAGCACTGCCTCCCGGGTCCATGCCATTCTCCTGCCTCAGCCTCCCGAGTAACTGGGACTACGGGTGCTCACCACCACGCCCGGCTAATTTTGGTTTTGTATTTTTAGTAGAGACGGGGTTTCACCGTGTTAGCCAGGATGGTCTCGATCTCCTGACCTCGTGATCCACCGCCTCAGCCTCCCAAAGCGCTGGGATTACAGGCATGAGCCCCCGCGCCCGGACATATTTTGGATTTCTTAAATCAATTTTGTGTATGTAGCTGGTGATACACAAATAATAGATATGTGAATGGGTAAGGGATTTATATGGGATCACTGTTGATTTGGTTTATCTTGCCTTGCAAGCATCCTGTTCATCCTTCCTTCCCTGCTTGGTTTCGTCTTTTTGGAAGATTCACTCTTGCCAAAAGAGGATGGCATTTTTATGTCCCAGAAAACTATTTTTTATTCAAGAGCATATTACAAAATCTTATATATAAATGCTATTATCAAGGTTTGGTGATGAAAGTTGTCACTAAGATAATCATATTATACTAAGTTTAACTGTATTATATTCGTGCTTTCTGCTATTTATATGCCAAAAACTTGTAATAATTTGGATGAGCAAAATCAAAAATTAGAAAAAAAGAAGATAGATCAGAGCCTTTTACAAATGATTTATTCCTTTTCCCCAATAAATGTTGATTAAAATGCCACAGACCTTAATTTGTCTATTTTAATTCACATCAAAAAAGCATTTCCCAAATTGCCTATTTCCTGTGTGAGCTCCATAAATCAGGAAAAGTATTCAGGTCTTCCACTGTGAATGTTATATAGAACTGATAGAACAGCCTCTCTTTTGTTATGTGGTACTCAACGCACTCACCATTTAGTTACTTAATTAAACAATAAATTTAGAGTCAAGGAATATGTTTAGAACGACGATTCACTCACATATTTTCAGAACAAAATTTAACATCCCACATTCTCCTGAACAAAAATCTCACTGGTGAAAAAGAGGTAGGAAATGGTTTATTGAATTTGACGTCTGCTGTCTTATGTTCATTTATTTGCTTTCTAAGTTATTTTATGCCTGGAATATGCAATTAAAAGATTTTTTTGAGCTTTATATACATTATAATTATAAAACATATATAAAAATAGACATTATAGTCTCTCTCTCTACACTAGTAGCAACCACTCCCACTCACTTACTTAAACTAGAACATCATATACTACATTTTCAGATGAAAACTTAGGTCCAGGAGAGTTAACTCTTTTGCTAGTGACTAAACACACACACACACACACTCTGACACACATGTTAAGTTACTGATTTAATAGCAGAAAAATTGCATCTTTATACAGAAGTGAAATTATGTAAAAATGTCTGTCCAATTCTACAATGGCAACTATCATATATGAAATGGCTCTATCATATACTAAACACTCGGTATTCAAAAACAAAATAACTAAGGAGTTTACTCAGTTGAAAAAGATCTGTGAGAAAAAAAAAGAACCTATTATGGACTGACTGATTGGTTACCCGGGTCACAGGCCTGAGTTTTAGGAAAGCCTTATAGCTTCAAGAGTGGCGTCCAGCTGCTTTCTTAGGTATGGGTGTCATTATTTTTAGCAAAAGAAACCTTTTCACTCTTGGTCACGTCAAAGTACAAAGAATTCCATAAATCAGTGCCAGGCTTGTTTTTAGTCCTAAATATCTGACCATATATATATTTAGGTCATGTAAATTTTATTGCCTTGTGTTCACAGTAAGAATTTAGAACATTTGACTGGACTTTTAAAATCCAAAAAAAACAAAAACAAAAACAAAAATAAACAAAAAACACTCTTTTTTGCTTTTCACTATGTCCCAAAATTTCTTTTAGTTTGAGCAATGATATTAGACTAGTCAGTTTAATTTTTCTTGCTAGTCAGTTTCTCCTCTTAGATTCCAAGGAGCAAGCCCAAGCTACAAAATTTCTATTGAAAACATTGTAAGAAGTGCTTAAAACCAGACTCTAAAAGGCATATAGAAAGAAACTTTGTTATCACAAGCTTTATAAATTTAAAAAAGACTAATTATGTTTTCCTTAATTCTGAAAGCATGCCCTTTTGTCATTGAGAAATATTTGAAATTCCTCAATAATCTTGGGTTCACAAATGGAAACATTTGGTTGTATTTGGTTCATAAGTTTACAGGGGCCTGTCTGCTTTCGTTTCTGTGTAATTAGAATGTACAGATTTGACATCAAATGTGCTATACTGTAGTTACAACAAAAAGAACTCAAAACAAAAGTGCAAAAGGTTGGATGCAATTTAGACCATAATGTTATAGAAGGGGAGTGAGAAAAAATTAACAAGCATGTGAAATTCCTTGCATCTATAAAACAGATACACTAACCAGCATTTAGGACTTGGCAATGATCTCATTCTGCCCAATACAGAAGGCCTGGTTAAGAGAATCAGATCCCAAACTTCACATTAATGGTAATTATTTACCCTGTTCCCAGATCAATTTAGCTGGATGATTTCCAATTTGCATGTGACTATGTCCTGTCTAGTCATACAAAATTCATACTAAATTGATGGGCTATGAATTAATTGGTGAACAAAACTGACTGAACTAACCAAATCATTTAGATATATATTAGGAGAATGTAACAAACAAACAAACAAACATATAAGGAAAAAATACTGAAAACTTCCTAAATAAGTAGTTCATGTTTCAACCTTTCTCTAATCTCAAAGTTATTCATTATGTGGGCAAAATAAAGATTTATTTTCTCATTCAACATTGCTGTTCATAGCTGACACCCCTGTAACAATACACAGATTAACAAAAGAAAAAGATACAAATTAATTTAATGTAAGTTTAACATGATGGGGTTCCTTTAGAAAGGAAGAGGCAAGGAAACAGAGGAACTGGTGTATTTGTATGCTAATTTTGATGAAGAAATAGATAGTTATGAAGAAATATGAGGGGAGGACAAAAGTGATATGATCAAATGATAATAAACTAAGGGAAATTTAGCAAGGCCTATTTGTTCAGATTCTTTGTAGTATCATTGTATATGATAAAGATGTTCACTACTTAACTAAGAAAATGAAAGAAGAGATTAATGTGGATTACAGGGACCGACAAAATAAGCATTGCCCAATGTAGAGGACTCACCTAGGAAAAGAAACTAGGCATTACAAAGAAGCAAGAGGAACAGAGAGTGAAAAGTAAATTCTCCTAATTCTTTTGGTTATTTTGTGATATATGTCTGATCATTTGATAGCATAGAGTTACACTGTCTTACACAAGTGAAAATGAAAGTGTAGTTATTTTATATTGATTTACCTTATTTTAAAATTTAAGAACTAAAACAAAAATAAGCAAACAAAAGAAAACAACAAAAAATATGTTCACTTTTTACCAATATAGTGAGGGTGCCTCTGGAATGAAAGTTTTTTTTTTTTTGAAATGGAGTCTCACTCTGTCGCCCACGCTTGAGTGCAGTGGTGCTATCTCAGGTCACTGCAACCTCTGCCTCATGGATTCAAGCAATTCTTCTGCCTCAGCCTTCCAAGTAGCTGGGACTACAGGCACGTGCTACCACACCCAGCTAATTTTTGTATTTTTAGTAGAGATGGGGTTTCACCATATTGGTCAGGCTGGTCTCAAACCCCTGACATTGTGATCCACCCGCCTCGGCCTCCCAAAGTGCTGGGATTACAGGTGTGAGCCACAGCATCCAGCCACCTTCAGGGAAGAAGGGTGAAGAGAATGTGAGAGTGCTCCTCCTGCTTCTGCTGTCTTCTCCTATGCCAAGGTGCCTTATTTTGGGGTAACTTGTCCTGAACCCCATCAGTTACATGTACAAATTATAGCTTTTTGCATAAAGCCCTGGAGACCCAACTTTTTACAAGAGCCAGTGTAAAAATTTATGTTATATGCAGAGAAAAGAGTGACAAAGAAAGGAGAAGGAAAAATTTTACTTTAAAAATATTTCTGAACTATTGAATGGTTTAATAACTCACATTGTAGTAAAAGCTACAATATTGAGACTATCCTCCAAGCAGATTTCTTAAGCAAAGTCCATTTTTTTACTAAAGGTTTGAGAATTTAGCTCTGGAATTGAGAGGACAATTTGAGAAAAATGTTTTCTTTTGATATTTCAGGAGAAAATATGGGTCGAAAAATTTGGGAACTGATATTCACAGTGAAAATTATCAACACTTCAATCTAGCACCCACATGTTATTTTTCTCAGATATCCACGGTGTTCTTGTGAAAACTCTCCATTTCCTGAACAAAGTAAGAGTTGTGTTTATATTTCAATGCTTTATTCCTGCTTTATGTGTTAAATGTATATGACATGGCTGGGTGTGTCACTATTCCAATAGTTGATGACTGCCTGTGGTAACTGTGAGAATTTCATTCTTATGGAAGCCACATTGCCATCACTTTCCTAATACAGATGAGCCAGATGAGAGCAGGAAGGCATTTTCTGTAAGACTTCAGTATTAGATGTTTATATACTGAGAAATACAGAGAAAGGCAAATAAGTGGATTCTTAATTTTAACTTCAAAACTTAATACATTAGACCAGTTATCCTTGGGTAACTATATGTGTAAGAGGACATAGGATTTGAAAATGAAAAATAGACAAAAAGTAAATCAACAAAAAATTGTAAACATGGAAGAAGAAACTATTCTGGAAAATCAGAGCAATCATGGAAGGCAGTGCATGCACCACACAAAGAAGACTTATGCCTCATATAGTATCAGAAACTCAATTAAGGCTAAAGTACAAATTTAAACAAAGTTCATTTAACTGGAATCTATCTTCTTTCTGGTCTCTTTTAACAAATTACTTTTTGGAGCTGAACTGAGCCTATGTCATTATTCTTAACACACATGGTTATGGTGCCGTTCCAGGGTCCAATAATTATATTTAAGGGAATATATGGGAAAATGTCCCAAGTTCTGGAAGCGATAGTTCTGCTGAAGAAGTTCAACTGAAATCCTGCCTAAGATGTATGGAAAAGTAATTTCGCCAGTGGGAAGCAGAAAACTGCATCTGTATTAATTAGACCAGGCTGATCTGAGGTAAGATATTCTCAGTACTAATTGATGTAAACAACTTAAACATGCTGGCAGAATAACTTCAGATGGGAAAGAAAAGTCCAAAAGTCCAAAAGATGAATTTTTAAAAGTTTAACACTTGATTGGGATGATGAATCTAATTGTTCTGTATCTTTTTGCTTTATTATTGAGATGGTTTTTAAAGCAATAACATCTAGTATTTTTCTCTGATTATAAGAACATTAATAATCATTTTAATACGGTACAATGAAAATAGAGAAAATTGCAAAGCAAAAACTAGCCACCCCACCCAAAAATTTATAACTTCAATATCTAGAGAAAAACACCATTAGTATTTTCACGTTCAGTCTTCTTTCAAATATGATGTATTTCTATACTTTAAGAAATTATTTGGGAAGTTTTATAACATGCTTTTTTACTTAACATATTTTGAACATTTTTCCATATCTTTAAGTGTTCTTATAAAATGTGATTTAAAAATAACCACATGCATTTACTCCTGTGAACCCAACAATTTATTTACTCAATCCATCATTGATGGGAGTTTTGGTTGTTCCATTGTTTCTTTTTTGCAATCATAAATAACATTCTTACTTAAAACTAATTATGTACACGTTAGGTTAAAGTCAGATTTCTGATTTAAGGTGTGTGTAATTTTAAAGACCTTTAAAAGAGGGCTAGTTTTCCAGAAATCTTGAATCAACTTAAGTCTACACTCGAATGGTATGTACCTGTCTGTTTCTCCACCCTGATGGAAATATTGGATAATACCATATAAAGATCTTTTTTTAAAAGAAGTTTTGCTCATTTGGTAGGGAAATATGGCATTGTATAGCTGTTTTAATTTGCATTCCTTTTATGAGTACAACAGTTTGAATATTTTTTAAATGTACTTGTTAATCATTTGCATTTTTTCTTTGCAAGTTCATATTTATTTGCCTAATTTCCTAATGAAATTTTTGCTTTCTTCTTTATTTACCTGCCTGAGATTTTGTCATACAATTGAAAATACATATTCTTATTATTTTAATGTTTCTCTTACTTCTGCTTATGGTATTTTTTTGATGTTTGCAAGTTCATGTGTATATGTGTTAATGTAGTCAAAGCTATCAATGTTTTCCTTTATTTCTTCCTCTTCCTTTACATTTAGAAAGGTTTTTTCACCCAGTTCATCAGAAGATGAATAATTATTCATCCATATTTTACTTTAAAGCCTAATGGTTTTTAATATTTAATGCTCTTATCCGTCATGAATTTATTTTGACATGCGATGGGAAGTACAGATCTAACTTTAATCCCAACTTTTTTTTTTTTCCAAATAATTAACCTATTCTTGAAGCATAATTTACTGAATAATCAGCCCATTCCCTTCAGATCTTAAATGTCACTTCTTATCAGGTACTATAATATTAATTACATATACATAGATATATTAAAATCTATTCTTATACTACTGCTACATTGCTTTAATTATTATGGTGTCATGTATTTTCGTTATCTGGCAGTGAAAGTCCTTTCTTTTTATAATCCTCAAAAAATTTCTGAATCAGTTTTCCTATTTGAGTTTTCAGGTATATTTTAGAATCACTCTGTCAAGTTAAAAAAGAATTGAGTTGTAATCAATTTCTAAAATCAATTTAGAGATTATGGTAGGCAGAATAATAACCACCCAAAGATGTTTGTGTCCTAATCCCTAGAACCTGTGAATTTGTTACCTTATGTGGCAAGAGGGATTTTGCTGCTGTGATTAAATTAAATATCCCAAATCTTTTCCTGGATTGTCTGGGTGAGCCAAATGTCATAGCAATTGTCACTTGCTTCTTTATAAGAAAAGCAAATAGAGAAAGCAAGTGAAGGAATTCTCCTCTGGAGCCTCAAGAAAGGAAGCAGCCCACTAACACCTTGATATTTATGACCCATTTTGAAACTCTGATCTCCAGAACTCTAAGAGAATACATTTGTGTTGCTTTCAGCCACAGAATTCACAGTAACCTGTTACAGCAAACATAGAAAACAAATATAAAGGTAACTGACGTTATTGCAATGCTGTTTTCTTTCAAGAATATGCCACAGCTTTGATTTATATCTTCTTTTATGTCCTCAAGTCAAGGTTTTGTTTGTTTGCTTGTGTTTTGAGGCAGAGTCTCGCTATGTCGTCCAGGTTGGAGTGCAAAGCATGATCTTGGCTCACTGTAATCTCCACTCCCTGGGTTGAAGTGATTCTCCTGCCTCAGCTTCCTGAGTAGCCACCACACCTGGCTAATTGTTGAATGTTTAGTAGAGACACGGTTTCACCATGTTGGCCAGGCTGGTCTTGAACTCCTGACCTCAGGTAATCTGCCCAGCTTGGCCTCCCAAAGTCCTGGGATTACAGGCATGAGTCACCACACCTGGCCTGCTTTTAACATGAGCGTTCTATATTTCTTGTGAAGTTAGCTCTTAATAATTTAAGCACTACAGGTACTATTCTTAATGAGGTGTCTTATCATAAGTCATCTTTATGGTACTGAGGAAAGTCATTGCTACCTTTATTAGTCTGTTTCTGTTCCTCAATTGATTTATCTTTGTTTTATTTGCATATTCTGATTTTCTGTTTTTCTTTTTAAAATTCCTGTTTTTTCTGGTTGCAGTGGCACATGCCTGTAGTCCCAGCTACTTGGGAGGCTGAGGCAGGAGGATCAGTTGAGGCTAGGAGTTAGAGGCTGTCATGTTCCATGATTGTACCTCTGAATAGCCACTGTATTCTAACTTGGGCAACACAGCAAGACCCTGTCTCATAAAATAAACAAATAAAAATTCTTGTTTTTATTTGTATTAATTTCTTTCCTTAGGTTTGTTTCATTGTGTTTATTCTTGAGTTGAATGCCCATGATTTCCTCATTTAGTATTGAAAATAATGGTTGTTGTGATTTTCTTCTCACTGCTTTTGCCATGTCTTGTGTTTTGACCTGTAATTTCTTCAAAAGTTATTTTTAAGTATTCCTCAGTAAATAATTTTGACACTCACTGAAGGCTTATTTAGATGAACTTTCTTTTTGTAGGTGTTGTTTAAAATCTATTTTACTTCTGTTTTGTGTGTGTGTGTTTTGTTTAACGGGGTATATATAATTTTTAATTTTTGAAAATGATTAAGGGTTGACCTGTGACCTAATACTTTATCCACTTTTATATATATTAAATGGGCCCTTGAGTAGATGATAATATTTCTAGTTTGAACAATATCAATTAAATTCACTATGTTAAGCATGCACTAGAGTATTTCTGATTTCTTTTTGTACCTATCTGTTAGTATATATTTGCCTCTCCTTTTTTTCACGTCCAACCTTGTAAGTCATGTTGTGTATGTAAACAGAGTATAACTGAACTTGTTTTTGACCAAATTTAATCATTTTTGAAGGTTAAAAAAATGAATTGAAGGAGTTACAGATGAACTTGACCAGATGTATTTGAGAGATATTTTAGAAGGCAGAATTGACATGACCTGATGACTCGAAAGAGAAGAGCATCATTATATAGAGTAGACAAACAGAAATTTTTCAGGGAATCTTAATGAACCTGTTTGAAGTGCCTGTATAACATGCTGATTGAGCATATCTAGTAGGCATTAGATAAAAATATTTAGAGTTTCAGCATGTGATAAAAGCTACAGCTTTATTGACAAAAAGACAGAATTTTTCCTTTTAATTGAAATTGGAGTAAACACGCTTGCTATTTGAGAAGTGGAAGCAGTAGATTGAAGATAAAAAGAAAAAAGGGATTAATTAATAGAGGATAATCCTGGATAATGAGAAGGACAGTGGATCAAAAACAGAGGTAGAAGTCTTTGTCTCAGAGAGGAGAAGCGACTTTTTCAGAATGGAAGAGGATTAGCATGAAAATAAATAATTTTTTAACTAGGAGACTGAAAGAAGAAAAAGAGAGGTGACTTATTTTTGATGATTTGTTTAAGTCCTGAAAGTTATGATGGGATCTCTGATGATTATTGCTGCTTACACACTGTGAAAGACAATCTGTATCTGGTCATTTGAGATATTTGGGGTGTGCATTGGTGGCTTGCTCTCCCTTGCCTGATGGCTTTCATTTCACAGGTGATATTTTTGTGCTAATTTCCTGGTTCTTGGGTGTGGTGTGGGGAGGTCTCTATGAAGCTTCTATTTTGTGAAAGCAGAAGAAGCAATGGCAGTTGATGAGGGACAGAGGTGGAGTGCTGTTAAGATAGTGATCTTTTGTAATAAAATTAAAAAGAGAGAGAGAGTTTGGAGAGGGGACAGGAGATTTTGAGCACCCTCTAGCTAGGTCAGCATGGCTTGGAGGGCCAGGATTGTAATATTAGGAGGTCCAGGATTGTAATATTATCTCCACAAATATGCAGAAGTCTGGGGACAGGAGCATGCACATCAGATTAGTGACTTTATTTATATATCGTCACCTGTAGAGAAAGTATGGCAACACTTTCCCCAACAGATGAATGGATAAAGAAAATGTGGTGTATATGCACAATGGATTACTATTCTGCCTTCAAAAACAGGGAAATCTTCTTGTCATTTCCAACAACATGGGTGAAACTGGAGGACGTTAAGTGAAACAATTCAGGCCAAGAAGAAGACAAATACCACATGAACTCACTTATATGTGGAATCGAAAAAAGTCAAACTCATGAAAGTGTGAATAGAATGGTGGTTACCACGGAGAGGGAGTGGGAAGAGATTGGGAAGATGTAGATCAAAGGATAAAAAATTTCATTTATATAGGAGGAATAAAAATTCAGGAGATCTATTGTACAACATGATACTTGATAACTATGTATTGTATACCTGAAGCAATGTATTATATGCTTGAAAATTGCTAAGAGATTAGATTTTTAAGGGTTCTTACCACACACAAAAAAGTATGTGGTAATGCTTACGTTAATAAGCTTGTTTTAGCCTTTCGGTCATATGTATATATATGCGTTATAACATCATGTTGTACACAATAAATATACACGATGTTTACTTGTCAATTATAAACATAAGAAAAAGAAAATAACCTACATAACAGAAGTACTCCTGACGCACATATCATTCCAGAGTACATTCCCTCCAAAAGCAGTTACTATTCTGATATCTACCGTCATGAAAGATCAGTGTTTGTGTGACTTATTTTACTTAACATTATGTTGTAGAATTCATCTTTATTGCATGTAGCAACAGGCCAGCCTTACCTATTGCTGTAGGGTCCATTTATTGAAAAGAACACCCTTTCCTCCATTGCACTGCAATGTAATCTTTGTCATGATTCAAATCATTCTAAGTGTGACTCTGCTTCTGAATCTATGTTGCCTTTCTTTGGTGTATTAGTCTATTAGAACATCACTGTGATTACTGTGGCTTTTGATAAGTCTGGAAAGTCCTATAGCTTCACTTTCCTTATTCAATATTATCTTGCCTATTTTTGGTCCTTCGCATTTCTATTATATATTGTTAGAAAAGTCAAATGCCAACCGAAGGAAAAAAACTACTTGCATTTTTACTGTACTTTTATTGAATATATGAGTCAATCTGGGGAGAATTAACCTGTATATAGTATGGGGTTTTCTAATCCATGAACATGGTATATCTTTCCTTGTTTTATTTATTTCAATAATGCCTTATAGATTATTGTGCAGACACTGCAAATTTTTGAGAGATTTCTTTTTTTTGGATTTACTATTTAGATTGTATTTTTTAAAGAATAAATCGTCTGATTATTTGTTGTGGTTTTAGAAAATGCAATTTTTTATATTGATTTTTTAATCCATAAGGCTTGCTAAATTTCTTATTAACTCTAATGATTTTTCACTAGATTTGGTTTTGAATGTTCTAGATATAAAATCATGTTATCTTAAAAATGGAGTTTTTAGTTTCCCCCAAAGTTTATGCATTTTACTTACTTGTAATTCTTAATTTCATTGGTTAACACTACCAGTAGGATGTTGTATAGAAGTGGTAATAAAGCATTCTTATGTTAATTTGAATCTCAAGAGGAAAGCTTTCTATATTCCACCATTAAATATAAATGTGCTGAAATATTTTGTGGATACTTTATCAGAATGAGAAAGTTTCCTTTTATTTTTAGTTTACTAAGTTTTATTGTGAAAAGATACATTTATAAAAGGTATTTTCTAATTCTAATGAGATGATTATATGAGTTTTCATCTTTATTCTGTTACTGGTGGTAAATTACAATTGAATTTAAATATTAGACCAACTCTACATTCCTAAAATAGTCACACTGCTTTGTATGTATTATCCTTTTTATATATTGCTGCATGAAGGTGCTAATATCTACTATATGCTTTTTCATCTATGTTTTTTGAGAGATTTCCTATAGTCTTTCTTCCTTGAATGTCTTTGTCAAATATTTATATAAATATTTTGTTAAACTCATAAAAATGTTGGAAAGCTTGTCCTTTTTCTTTGAACTCTGGATGTTTATATGAAAGTAGTATTTTTTTATTGTGACTCTAGAAATTTTTTTGGAAGGTGAGAGATTTAAAATTTCAATTTCTATTTCTTCCTGTGTTGTTTATGTTAGGTTGTGTTTTACTAGGAATTAAGCCATTTCATTAATGGTATAAAATTGTTCATAAAACCTAATTTTGTCTTTTTAGTACGTGTGAGTTCCACAGTGATAGTTTTAGTTCCTACTATTAGCATTTTTTAATCCGCTCTGTTAGAGATTTCCTAATTTTTATTAGTTTTTTAATCTGCTTTTAATTTTGTTGATTTTGTATATTGAATGCTTGTTTTTGTAATTTTATTAATCTAACTATTAATCTTTATACTTATTTTGGGTTTAACTTGATGTTTGCTTGTTTTTTAAATTTAAATTTCAATTGTGGAGTTTTAGCCTTTTGTCTCATATACATTTAAGACTGTATTTCTCTCTAAGCACTATTTTAGTTGCATTCCAAAACTTTTGATAGATACTATGTACATTAACATTCAGGTCTCAATATTTCTAATTCTTGTGATCTTTCAGTTTTTTGGCCCACGGTTTATTTCTAAATGATGTATGTGTAGTGTGTGTGTGTGTGTGTGTGTGTGTGCGCGCGCGCGCGTGCACGCGCACGTGCATGGGGAGGTGGGGGTGTTTCTTGTTACCTTTTCTATTCTCTTTTGATGTCTAACAGAATTCCACTGTTGTCAAAACACCCTATGAACACATTCGGTTTTTAAAAAATTTATATTGAAGCTTGCTTTAACATTTCAGCATACATGGTCATTTGATAAAAATATACATTTTCTAGTGCTGTTCGCAGTGTTCTATACATAAAAATTAGAACATTTTATATGGTTTTGTTTAGATCCTCTATATCCTTTTTGATTATTGTTCTGTTTTTTTCTGCTTATTAAAAGCAAGAAGTTAAAGGCCCCACTTTGATTAAACATTTGTTTCTTGCTTTTTAGTTACATATTTTAACTAATAATGGTCGGGCAAACAGATACATAATTTTTATATCATCTGGCATATTGACTCTTACTATAGTATGTTACTTTTGGTTATAGTTATGCTTCTTATCTATTCTGTCTGGTATTCATATAGCAACACTAGCTTTGTTTGGACAGTGTTTGTATGGTGCTCCTTTGTCCATCCTTTTTCTTTCAAAATTTCTGTGTAGACCCATAGACCAATGGAAAAGAATGGAGAACCTAGAAATAAAGCTGCACACCTACAGCCATATGATCTTTGAGAAAGTTGACAAAAGTAAGCAATAGAGAAAGGATTCTCTATTCAATCAGTGGTGCAGGGAAGGGATAGCTGGCTAGCCATATGCAGAAGAATGAAACTGGACCCCTCTTTTACCATACACAAAATGTAACCCAAGATAGAGTAAAAATGTAGGACCTCAAACTATAAGAATCTTAGAAGAAAACCCAGGAAATTCCATTCTGGACATCGCCTTTGGGAAATAATTTATGACAGTCCTCAAAAGCAACTAGAACAAAAACAAAAATTGACAAGTGGGACCTAATTAAACTAAACAGCTTCTGCAAAACAAAATAAACTATCGACAGAGTAAGCAGACAATCTACAGAATGGGAGAAAACATTCATAAATTATTCATCTGGAAAGGTCTAATATGCAGAATCTATAAGGAACTTAAACAATCTAACAAATAAAAACCAAACAACCCATTTAAAAAGTAGGCAAAATATATGAACAGATATTTCTCAAAGGAAGACACAGAAGTGCCCAGCAAACATATAAAAAATGCTCCATATCACTAAACATCAGAGAAATGCAAATCAAAACCACACCTCACACCAGTCAGAATAACTATCAGGAAAAAGTCATAAAACAACAGATGCCGGCAAGGCTGTGGAGAAAATGGAACACTTATATGTTAGTGGGAATATAAATTAGTTTAGCCACTGTGGAAATCAGTTTGAAGATTTCTCAAAGAATTTAAAAGAGAACTACCATCTACTTAGCAATCCCATTACTGGGTATACATCCAAAAGAAAAGAAATTGTTGTACTAAAAAGACACATGGACCTGTATGTTCACTGCAGTACTGTTTATAATAATCAAGACATGGAATCAACCTTGATGACTATCAACAGTGAATTGGATAAAGAAAATGTGGTACATATACACAATGGAATTCTATGCAGCCATAATAAAGTATAAAATTATGTCTTTTGCAGTGGTATGGATACAGCTGGAGGTCATCATTCTGAGCAAATTAACACAGGAACAGAATGCCAAGTACTGCATATTCTCACTTATAAGTGGGAGCTAAGCTCTGGATACACATGGGCATAAAGATGGAAAAAATAGACACTGGGGACTACTAGAGTGGAGAGAGAGGGAAAGGAGAAAGGGCTAAAAAACTACATGTCGGCTACTATACTCTCTCATGTAACAAACTTGCACACGTAACCCCTGAATCTAAAATAAAAGTTAAAATTATTAAAAATAATTCTGTGTCCATGTATTATTTAAAATGTGTTTATTATAAGTGGCATATATATTGATTTTATTTTTTTGAACATGTCTATCTTAGTCATTTAATTGGAGTATTGTAATGTTTTACAGTTAGTATAAGCACTAGTATATTTTTGATATACTGCTGAATTCAATTTGCTAATTTTTAAGTTATACCTGTAATATTAGATTGTAATTTTCTTTTACTGTAATGACTTTCTCAGGATGTTTCTGGTTTCATAAACTGCGTTGTAATGCTCCCTTCTCTTCTATATTCTAGAAAAGTTTGTGTAGAATTAACATTATTTCCTTCTAACATATTTGGTAGAATTTTCTAGTGATGCCATTAGTGCCTGGAGTTTTCTTACTTGGAAGATTTTAACTATGATTAATGTCATTTATCAATAGAAATATATGCTGTTTATCTGTTTATTTTTGTATAAGCTTTGGGAGTTTGTATCTTTCAGGCAATTGGTTTTATCTCATTTATGTTGTTGAATTTTGGGGCATACTATTTTTCATAATAGTCTTATTATCCTACTCATGGCTGAAAAGTCTTTAATGATATTCTCCCTTTCATTGCTGGTATTGGTAAGTCTGTCTGCTTTTGTGTGTGTGCTATTTTGACTAGTGGTTTATAAATTTTTAAAATTCTTTGCAAATAACCAGGTTTGGTTTTCTTGATTTTTCTTTAATTCTTCTTATCAATTTACTTGATTTTTGCCGTACTTTTATTTTTTTTTTCTGCTCACTTTGGGTTTTAGTTGTTCCTCTTTTCCTGGTTTCTTCAGATGAAAGCTTAGAAAATTGATTTGAGATATTTATTCTCTAATATATGCATTTATTGATATAAAATTTCTTTTAAACTCTGTTTTAGCTACATCCTACAATTTTGCTATATTTTTTCATTTTCCTTCAATTCAAAATATTTTCTAATTTCTTCAGTGATTTCCTCTTTCACCCATATATTATTTAGAATTGTATTTTTTATTTTCAAAATATTCAGGTATTTTCCAGATATCATTCTGTTACTGATTTCTTGTTTGATTCCCTTAGGGTGAAAAAATGGCATCATCTTAGTCATTCTAAAATTGTTAAGGTTTGTATTATGGTCCAGAAAATGGTCCAGCTTGTGAAAGCTCCAATTGTGCTTAGAAAGAATATATATTCTGCTATTTTCATGTGGGGTGTCCCATAAATATCAATGGGATCAAGTTGGTTGATAATATTGCTCAGGACTTCTGAATCCTTATTGATTTTATGTCTACTTGTTGTATTGATTACTTAGAGAGGAATGTTGAAATATCCAATTATAAATGTGAATTTTCTATTTCTGCTTATTTTCTCTTGGTTTTGTTTCATATATTTTTGAGCTCTTATTAATACTTGTACATGCAAAGTTAGTATTAATAAAATTATTGATTAATGGAACATTTTTATCATTATATACTTTCCTTCTTTATCTTAATGATTTTCCACATTCTAAAATCTTATGGCTTCGTTATTGCTGAGCAGTAGTAAAAGTTTTGAGACTCCACTTTGAGTCCTCTGATGCCACCCCAGCTATCAGGTCAACAACTGTCAACAAAGAGATGGCATAGATGTTAGAATTATTAGACAAGGAATTTAAAACCACCAAGATAAATTTTTTTTCAATGAGCAGTTATAAACTTGCTTGAAACAAACAAACAATAAATAGAAAGTCTCAGTAAACAAACAGAAGATTATAAAGAACCATGCAAATTTTTGAACTGAAAGTATGCAAAATCCAAAATAAAAGCCTTAGGGAATGGGTTCAACAACAGAATAGAGAAAAAATAAGAAAGAATCATTCAACTTGAAGATAGAACAACAGAAATTATCTGAACAATGAAAAGAAAATAGACTGAAGAAAATAAGCAGAGTCGTAGTGACCTGTGGGACTGTAATAAGTGATCTAACATTTGCGTCATCAAAGTTTCAGAAGGAAAGAAAAAAGAAGGTGGTCCTCTGAGTGTGTTCAATGTAATAATGGCAGAAAAATTTCCAAATTTGGGAAAAAAAAAAAAAACAACACTAGAGATCACGAGGTCAGGAGATCGAGACCATCCTGGCTAACACGGTGAAACCCCGTCTCTACTGAAAAAATACAAAAAAAAAAAACTAGCTGGGCAAGGTGGCGGGCGCCTGTAGTCCCAGCTACTCGGGAGGCTGAGGCAGG
>NW_012115810.1:1168660-1226915 GCF_000951035.1 Colobus angolensis palliatus | reverse complement strand
GAGGCAGGAGAATGGCGTAAACCCAGGAGGCGGAGCTTGCAGTGAGCTGAGATCCGGCCACTGCACTCCAGCCCGGGCGACAGAGCAAGACTCCGCATCTCAAACAAACAAACAAACAAACAAACAAACAATCAAAAACAAAAAATGATCTCCATGAAAAATCTACAGGATGAACCTAAAGTAATTTATGCTAAAACACCTCATTGTCAACCTTCAGAAAACTAAAGACAAGGAGAAAATATATAAAGCAGCCAGAGAGAGATAAATGACATCTTAAGGGGAAAACAGTAGATTTCTTATTAGAAATCATGGAGGCCAAAAGGAAGTGGCACAGCATTAAAAGACAGTAAAAGAAAACAAGTGTCAAACTAAAATTCCACATCTAGCAAAAATATTTTTCAGTCATGTATCAAATCAAGACATTCTCAGATGAAGAAAAAATTAATTCCACTTCTAGCAAAAATATTTTTCCGTCATGTATCAAATCAAGACATTCTCAGATAAAGAAAAAATTAATTTGTTGCAAGGAGACCTACCTTAAAAAAATGCCTAAAGGAAGTTCCCTAAATGGAAAGAAAATTATAAAACAAGAAAGGAATGAACATGATAAAAAAAAAAATGAGTAAATGCAATAAACTGTCCTATTTTTCCTTAAATTTTTAAAGTTATATTTTGACTATTGAAGATAAAATTTTAAGTGTCTGGCTTTCAATATTATGTAGAGAAAATATTTAGGACAACTATACTAATATTATAAATGGGAGAGAGAGATAGGTTTGTAAACTTCACTCTAACTGATAAATTGCTGATGCCAGTGGACTTTGATAAGTAATATCTGTGTAATGTAATGCCTAAAACAATCACTAAGAAGATACACAAAATAGTACACTCAAAACACCCTAGATTAATCAAATGGAATTCGAAAAATGTTCAAGTAACGTGTAGAGAGGCAAGAATAAGAAAATTGATATGAAAAAGAGAAAGAACAAACAGAAAACCAAAAGTAAATGGCAGATTTACGTTTCTACATTCTCATCGTGTTACTGGAAAGGAGTCCCAGTCCAGACCCCAAAAGAAGACTCTTGGATCTTGTGCGAGAAAGAATTCGGGTTGAGTTCATAGAGTAAAGTGAAGGTAAGTTTATTAAGAAAGTAAATGAATAAAGAATGGCTACTTCATAGGCAGAGCAGCAGCCTGAGCTGCTAGTTGGCCACTTTTATGGTTATTTGTTGAATACATGCTAAACAACAGGTGGATTATTCATGAGTTTACTGGGAAAGGGGTGGACAATTCCCAGAACTGGGGGTTCTTCCTCTTTTTAGACTATAAAGGATAACTTCCTGATGTTGCCATGGCATTTGTAAACTGGCATGGCACTGGTGGAAGTGTCTTTTAGCATGCTAATGCATTATAATAAGCATATAAGGAGCAGTGAGAATGACCAGAGATCACTCTCGTTGCCATCTTGTTTTGGTGGACTTTGGCCAGCTTGTACACTGCAGGCTGTTTTATCAGCAAGGTCTTTATGACCTTTATCTCCTGCTGACCTCCTATCTCTTCCTGTGACTTAGAATGCCTAACCTCCTGGGAATGCAGCCCAGTAGGTTTCAACCTCATTTTATCTAGCCCCTGTTCAAGATGGAATTGCTCTGGTTCAAATGCTTCTGAAAATCTCATTATTGTAAATGGTCTAAATACACCAATTAAAAGACATTTATGAAACAGTGGATAGGAAAACATGACACAACTCTATTCTGTATACAATAAATTCACTTAAATATATTTATATTTAGAAGAGCAAAAATATAAACTTCAAATCAAAGACTCTTATTAGAAAAACATTCCATAATTATAAAAGTGTCTATACAGCAAGAAGATGTAATAATTCTGAATGTATATGTGTCATATCAACAGCAGTTTCAAAATTCATGAAGCCCAAACTGATAAAACTTAAATGAGAAATATGTAAATCCACAATTATAGGTGGAAACTTTAATACCCCCTTTTCAACAATTGACATAAAAACTAGACTAAAAATTGGCAAGGGTATAGAAAAAACTCAACAGTATCATCAACCAACAGAAACAAATAAAATTTTGTTGACTATTCCCCTAAACAGCAGAATACACATTTTTTACAGACTCTCATAGAATATATATCAAGGTAATTCATATGGTAGGCCATAAAACAAACCTCAACAAAGATACAAGAATGAAAACATACAGTGTGTTGTCTGACCACAATAAAATCAAAATAGAAATTAATAATAACAACAACAACCAAAAAGTTTTCCTAACATTTGAAAAATAGATCATATGTTTTTAAATAATCCATGAATCAAAAAGAAAGTCTGGGGACATTTTAAAAAACATGGTAAACTAAATGAAAACAAAAACATAACATTTCAAGATTCGTGAAATGAAGCTAAAGCAGTGCTGGAAAGAAAATTTGTAGCATTTAGTGCTTACATTAGAAAACAGGACAAAGAGCCTGGGCAACAAGGCAAAACCCCATCTCTACTAAAAAAACAAAAAAATTAGCTGGGCAGCTTGGGTGACAGAGCAAGACCCTGCCTTAAAAGAAAAGAGGAAAAGTATGAAGTAGATGGTAGAAGCTACAGTCTCAAGAATCTAAAAACAGGGGAGCAACCTAAACCCAAAATAAGTGAAGGAAGAAAATTATAAAGAGAAGAGGTCAATAATATTGAAAATAGAAAATGATAGAGAAAAGAATTAAAAACAAAAGGTTAGTTTCTGAAACAACCAATAAAAGTGACAAAGAAAATACAGAGAAGACATTACCATGCAGTATAAAATATTGAGATAACACAATAATTATAAGATAATAATTATAAGAGAATCAAATATTATAAGGGAATACTACAATTCTATATATATAAATTGAACACATTAAAAAAAGATATATAATAATAATAAAGGAGATTTCCTTGAAAACTACACATTACCACAACTCATTCACTATAAAATAGTTAATTTGAATAATCTTCTAACAACTATACTGCCTATAATTTTGAGGGAATTAAAATTATAATTAAAAACTTTCTCAAAAAATCCAGATCCAGATACCTTCATTAAAAATTATACCAAAAGCTAAAGGAAGAATTAACACCAATTTTACATAAACTCTTCCAGAAAATGAAAGAGGAGGGAACACATCCCAGTTCATTCTATGAAGTCACTATTTCAAGCCAAACAAAATCAGTATAAAAAAGAAAACTACACAACAAAATCCTTCATGTATAGAGATACAAAAATTATTTACAAGCTGTTAGCAAAAAGAATTAAGTAATATATAAAAATATTTATGGCCGGGCGCGGTGGCTCAAGCCTGTAATCCCAGCACTTTGGGAGGCCGAGACGGGCGGATCACGAGGTCAGGAGATCGAGACCATCCTGGCTAACACGGTGAAACCCCCTCTCTACTAAAAAATACAAAAAACTAGCCGGGCGACGTGGCGGACGCCTGTAGTCCCAGCTACTCGGGAGGCTGAGGCAGGAGAATGGCATAAACCCGGGAGGCGGAGCTTGCAGTGAGCTGAGATCCGGCCACTGCACTCCAGCCTGGGCGGCAGAGCAAGACTCCGTCTCAAAAAAAAAAAAAAAAATTTATATACTGTGACTCGAATAGCAAATACAATTCTGAAGAAGAATAAAATGGGAGAAATCTCTTAGTCCAATTTCAATCATTTGTAGATATTATAATAATCAAGACTGTGTGTTATTAAGTTACAGAAAGTAATGAAACAGAATTGAGATCTTAGAAACAGTACAATACAATATGGCCAAATTAATTGAACATAAGTGTAAAAGGAATTTAATGGAGGAAGAATAACATTTTCAACACACAGCACTGAAGCAATTGAATAAACATAGGCAAAATAAGAAAAAAGAAAACTTAACCTAAATGTCATACCTTATGGAAAAGTTAACTCAAAGTTGATCATAGATTTAAATGGTTAAATAATTTAGCTTTAAATTTTAAATAATTTAAAAGCTTTCATAAGTTTATAATTTATTTCACCTTTTATTTTGAAAGAAATATTAGCTGGGTATAGAATTACAGATTGGTAGTCATTTTCTTTCAGTATTTTAAACATGTTTTTCAAGTGTGTTCCATCTTCAGTTGTGTCATTTGAGAAGCCATGATAAAAATGCTCCTTTGCAGGTAAATGTGCTCTTTTCCCCTTTACGTACTTTTAAGATTGCATGTTGTTTTGTTTTCATTAGATTTTGAATGTTTTTACTAGGTATGATTTACTTTTTGTTTACTCTGCTAGGGGTTTTGTTGGTTTTGTTGTTCTGGAATCTGACTCATTTCATTAGTTTTGGAAAAGTCTTGGCCAATATTTTAAAATACTACTTTAGCCACAATCTCTCTTTTCTTTCTTTCTGAAAAACCAGTTACACATATGTACGTGTTTTTGCTACATTCTTTATGTTATTTTCTGCATATTTAATTGTCATAGTCCTTGTATTTTCTACTCAGTTATTTGCAACCTGACTAATCCTCTTTTTAGGTCTCCAATCTGGCTTTATACCCATCTGCTGAGTCCTGCATTTCAGTTCTTCTCTTTTTAAGTTCTAAATTTTACTTGATATTTTGTTATAGATTCTATTTCTCAGGTGAAAATTTTCACTTTATCATTTAAAAACATACCAATAGCAGTTATTTAAACATTCATCTTAGGCAGTTCCTACATCTGGGTTGCCTGTGTTGTATGTTGCTAACAATTTTTGTTATTGGGGTTTTGGTTTTGGATTTAAAAAATCGAGTCCTTTTGCATTGCGTGGCAGGTAATTTTTGAATAGTTGCTGGATATTGTGTATTAAACATTATAGAGACTCTAGAAGATGTTATTTATGTTCCTTCAGAGAATCAACTAGAGTAGGATAGATGTGGCGGGAAATTAGAGTAGCATAGATCACTACGAGCTAATCAGAGACTGAGCTGATTTAAGATGGGGGTTTCAGTCCTTGATACTTTGTTATAGATGCTATTTCTCAGGGGGAAATTGGGTTGGTTTACCTAGAGTTTATCCCCACTCCTAGGATTTTCCATTCAGGTTTCCTAACTGAGAGTCTTAATTATTTACCAGAATCCCTCCCCTCTACATGTCTTAACTACAGGTTTTTTTGTTTTGTTTTGTTTTGTTTTGTTTTGTTTTTCCAGTACTATGAAACTACAAAAATTCTACATTTTTTTTTTATTATAGTTTAAGTTCTAGGGTACATGTGCACAACATGCAGTTTTGATACATAGGTATACATGTGTCATGTTCATTTGCTGCATTCATCAACTCATCATTTACATTAGGTATTTATCCTAATGCTATCCCTCCCCAAGGTCCCCACTGCACGACAGGCCCCAGTGTGTGATATTCCCCTCCCTGTGTGCAATTGTTCTCATTGTTCAGTTCCCACTTATGGGTGAAAACATGCAGTGTTTGGTTTTCTGTTCTTGTGATAGTTTGCTGAGAGTGATGGTTTCCAGCTTCAAAAGCCAAAATAGACAAATGGGATCTAATTAAACTAAAGAGCTTCTGCACAGCAAAAGAAACTACCATCAGAGTGAACAGGCGACTTACAGAATGGGAGAAAAATTTTGCAATCTAACTATCTGACAAAGGGCTAATATACAGAATTTACAAATAACTCAAACAAATTTACAAGAAAAAAAACAAACAACCCCATCAAAAAGTGGGCAAAGGATATGAACAGACACTTCTCAAAAGAAGACATTTATGCAGCCAACAGACACATGAAAAAATGTTCATCATCACTGGTCATCAGAGAAATGCAAATCAAAACCACAATGAGATACCATCTCATGCCAGTTAGAATGACAATCATTAAAAAGTCAGGAAACAACAGATGCTGGAGAGGATGTGGAGAAATAGGAATGCTTTTACACTGTAGGTGGGAGTGTAAATTAGTTCAACCGTTGTGGAAGACAGTGTGGCGATTCCTCAAGGATCTAGAACTAGAAATACCGTTTGACACAGCCATCCCATTACTGGGTATATGCCCAGAGGATTATAAATCATGCTGCTATAAAGACACATGCACATGTGTGTTTATTGCAGCACTATTCACAATAGCAAAGACTTGGAACCAACCCAAATGTCCATCAATGATAGACTGGATTAAGAAAATGTTGCACATATACACCGTGGAAATTCTACATTTTTAAAAGATGCTTTCTGCTTGGCTTGTTACCTTTTGAGCTGTGAAACTTAGGAATTTGGCAAACATTTTACTATGTAAATAATTGCCAGAAGTCAGATTAATGTCTCTGAACTTCACTTTTCTTACAGATCTTGGTTCCTCATGTCTTGACTGCTTTGGGTTTTGTGAACTCTAATTTTTGTCTTTCTAGTTTCATGACATTATTTTCAGCCCTAGTGGCTTCTTCTAGCAACCTTCTTTTGTGGATTCTTGTCCTCTCATTCTACTCCTTTCAAGAATTGCTATATGCCCCAAGAGGAAGAGAGGCATACAGATTATTGGAGTCACCTCATTAACATTACTTATTTATGATATTTTGGCCTTTCAAATCTTGGCTGCCTTGGAAACTCTGAAATATCTGAATTGTATTTTTTTTAATCTTAGTGGGAACATCAGTCTGCTAAAACTATTTCATCGTAGCTGGAAGCAGAAGTTAGGCACATTTTCTTAGGGCAATCTACCTACCTATAGCCAAATATTGAGTCATTAAGAGCTAGGATACCTCAGATTTTGATGTTGCAAATCCTTTAGTTAATAAGTATTCATTAGGTACTTACTGAATGCTCAGCACTGTGATGTTATAGACTCTGTAGCTAATAGAAAATAATGGCAAATATAGTTGCCAATGTTTAGAATGTTACATGTAGCAGGAAATATAAAACAGGAAGGAAGCTGGAGATTAAATATTAGAACTATGAAGCATTACCTGCTAACTAAAAAGGGAAAAGTAAGGTTTTTCAAAGAATAGTTTTCTCAGCCATCACCTTAAACATGATCTAAATTAGCATCATTATTAGTCAAAAAGTCTAAAATTATGTGACTCCTCATATGATGTATAGGTGACAGCATTACCTATAAAATTTGTTTGCCAAAAGTATTTTAGAAGAATTTAATCGTACCTTTTGAGTTATTTTTTCCTTTTACAGAAAATTCAAGGTGTAGATAAACTTTAAATTATAGCATAAGGTACCAGTCAGACAGATTCGTGTTGTGGGATATTATTAAGAACTCATGGTTGAGTATCTTCAAAAAGATTTTAAAAAGTGAGTGTATGTTTCTGACCAAAGAGTGGGAAAAAGACCTAAAGATGGAAAGACGCATAGAAATCAATCCCTAAATGCAAAACGTGATGTTAATTGGATTCTCTGGTTCAATAAAGCCAGCTATCTAACTGCTATTTGGGACAACTGTGCAAATTTTAATACAGACTCTATTTTAGATTATAGAATCATTTATTATTATTATTATTATTATTATTTTGAGAGAGTCTCATTCTGTCACCCAGGCTGGAGTACAGTGGCGCAATCTTGGCTCACTGCAATTTCTGCCTCCCGGGGTTAAGCAAGCTCCTGAATAGCTAGGACTACAGACACGCACCACCACACCCAGCCCAGCTCATTTTTTTTGTTTTGTTTTGCTTTTTGTTTTTTGAGATGGGATTTCACCACATTGGCCAGGCTGGTCTGGAACTCCTGACTTCAAATGATGCACCCACTTCAGCCTCCCAAAGTGCTGGGATTACAGGTGTGAGCTACTGCACCAACCTATAGAATAATTTTTAATTTTCGTAGGTATGCCAATGGTATTGGGACCATGTAGCAAAATATCTTTATTTTTAGGAAATGTATGCTGATGCACTTAGTGATGAAGTATCATCTCCACAGCTTATTTGGAAATAGTTTAGCAAAAAATTAAACATAAGAAAATATGTCAATTGTTGAATTTGGTGTTATATGTATTCAGTAGCATATACGGGTAGTTTCTAAACTATTAATTGCCATTTTCTGTATGTTTAAAAATTATAAGAAAAAGTTGGAACATACTTTAATGTTGTATACTGACCAGTTAATTAAAGGGAGCTGTCAATGTGAGCTGAACTCCTCAGTGAAGACTTCATTGAGGATTTGGGGACATGGGTTGGACTTTGAAAACTAGGTCAAAGTTAGATAGATGAAATAAAACAGAAAGGTCATGCCTGAAGGGGAAGAAATATAAACAAGAGCCAAGAGATTAAGATAAAAATGACATGTCACTTTCACTTGCCTCCCTTTACGGTTACTCCTGGGAGCTCTTTCCTAAGGGTGGTAAAGCTGACTCTCTGAACAGAGTCATACATAAAGATTTATGATTATGTTATAGTAGTATCAGTTTTCCCTAAACAAGAGGCTCTGTTCAGTGGGAAAATTTTGGAGAAGTGTGTTTAAATGTCTTACTTTAAGTACTATGAGTCGTTATACTCTTTGTCAGTTCTTTCATGAAAGTTTCCATTTTAAGGATCACTGCACTACTCCATTCAGAAGTGTGTTTCTCATATATAGAGTGACATGAGAAAAATACATTGCCTATATGATCATGATTGTCTTGTGATGCCCTGCAAATATTTAAGCATCAGAATGCTACTAATTGGTTAATATAATCAAAGCCTCCAGTTATGACCTCAGGGTCTGCTGTCGTACTAAAATAAATTTCGTAGTGAAACTTATGTTGCTCAATCATGTTACAAATAATCATAATGATAGCTCTGTACTCAGTTTCTTACCTTCTGAATAATAGCATCATCTAGCACTTACACTATGTTTGGTTTTCCATTTTCAAAGTGCTTCGCAATCAGTGACTAGCTGAGCTCCTTTACCCATGACATTTATTTCTTGATGACAGAAAGAACAAGTTCTTGGCACCTAACTATGCCTGCTATTGCTACCTTAGGGCAAAGAGAAAATCAGTGCTGTGGACTAAGTAAGAGGTTAGGGATAAGGGTATTTGTGTCCTATTTTTGACTTTGCACTTGACTTCTGCATATCCTGGTTTAAGGCAGGCAATTGCTCACTGTAAATTTCATCGTCTACTGAAAAGATACAACACACATGGAAAAGATGAGAAGCTCACCTCTACCATAAACAGGATGCCCTGAATTTGTAGTAAGACTCTGTTTCCCAATAACATGATCAACAGAGGAATATACGGAGACTATCCCTTTGAGATGTGGGATTTTCTATTAAAAGAATACCTAAATTTCTGAGATTATATGACAAATGAAGCAATTCTCACTACATTTACTTTCTATAGTTTCCCTCTCTGTATAAGTCAACACTTGCAGAAAAAAAAAAAAAAAAAAAAAACCCACCAGGTTAGAGCCAGTTAGTAGTGTTGAGTAAACTGTGTACTCTTTCTATATGTCACAGTAATTGTGGCAAATTTCAATGAATATAAACAGGAATCAATGAGAATTTATAGTGACATTCATGATAAAATACCTGGTGATAGAACTGACAGTCTCCCTCATCTAATTTTTAGGAGTTTTTGTTTGTTTGTTTTTAGTGCAAGTGGTAGGTTAAATTATACACAGATATCTATTAATAAAGAAGAAATAAAGACAATGTAGAAGAATAATAGATGATGATTATAATAAAAATAATTCAGAGAAAGACAAATTTGTTTATCTGGATATCTGGTTTGATGTGCAGATTAAAATCTATTTAGTTTCTTATGGCAGATGTTACTATAGTCATTAGGTTGTTGAAAATGTAATTGTGGTTTTACAATTTTAATAACAAAAATCGCAATTACTTTCACACCAGCCTAATAGAACTTTTGTCTTCAAGGAAATTCTTATATGTAAATCTCTCTGTCTCTATCTCTTGTGCAGTACAATCTCATACAGATATTTTGATTGGACATGTTCTATTGCAGAATCATAGATGACTAATATTAAGCAGGGTAATGTTTACTTGATTTCCCATAAAAACAAAAGTGATACTTTTTCTAAATTAGCAGAAGATAGTGTAATCCTGATTTAAGGAATTCTTAAGAAAAATGTGGAATGATTTATGGAACCAGAAAAGAAATCATTCTGTGATTTCACGTTGGTGAGAAAACACAATCATATACACCCACAGAAGGTGGCTTCTGCCCTTTTCCTCTCCTCATTCAACAGAGAGAGGTTATTTCTACTACAACAAGGGACACCGAATTCACACGGAAGTCCCAACTGGGAGAATGATTTAAGGAGGGCCTGGAAGGCCAGTTGGTGAAATTACTAGCTTTCCAGAGAGGTACCTCCATACCTCATGTCTTGCTATATTTGCTTCTGCTCTGAGGTGGTAGATTATGTGAAGCAGAATATTCCAATTACAGATGAAAAATTTGGAAAGGGAGCCAAATGTTTTTATTTAATACATATATATTTGATACATTTGTAACCAATTGTATATGATTAATTTATCCCCAAAGTGGCAAGAGTATTGAACTGGTGTTTAGGTCAGACAAGGGAAAGAAAAGATCAGCTCCTTCCCTTATTCCTTTTGGTGGTTTTGTGGTTATTGAGGATATGGTTATTTTGCTCAAATCAATGATATTTCAGAGAATTATTACTATTTCTTCCCCTCCATATTCTATCAAACATTTGGGTCCAATGTTAAGAAGAGTGAGAATCATCCCGTCCTTGAAAATGAAAATGACAGGTTCGTTCTTCAGATCTTCCGCAATATTTGTAAAAATTTGCAAATTGTACCCACTTTACAATTCCAGAAAACAAAGATTATTGACATGCTCACCCCCACAATTCAATGGTGGAAGTTGAAATTAGGCCATGGTTTCTGATTTTGTCTTATCACTATCTGATAATTTTCTTGAAGAAGTAATAAAATATTACATAGTTGTGCTCATTTGTGTCAGAAGTAGTTTGATTTCATTGTATATAATAAAGAAAAAAAAAAACTGTTAGCAATGACAATAAATCCAGTACAACGTAAGACAACTTCATTTGGTTCAATAATGCTTTTCGTACCAGATTTTCTTGATTTTTCTTATTCTATAAATTTCGGAGGTACCTGTTTAAGCAGAAAGTCTTAAGCCCAAATAAATCAATGCATCTTTATTAAGTAAAAATGATTGATATGGCTATTCTTCCATAAAATTATTTCATAAGCATCAAGGTTATCCTGCTGAAACTATTTTGAAAGCAAACAAAACACATAAGTACATCAACTCAACCTTATCATGGTCTTTCTCTGTACTTCAGCAGCTCCTAAATACTGGGTGGTTCCTTCAATGGCTACAGGCAGGTTTCAATTTCACTTCTGTGGACCATGACCACCAAACAGTGCACCATCTTAACTATCACACTGAACTTGAATAGTTCAAGTTCATAAACAATGTGCCATAGGGGTGTGGCTTGGGTGATCATCAAACATTTTAAGCACAGGAGTTTGATCTTGTGGCCCTGAAATAAGTTGCTTCTAAACACTCAACAAGCAACATTTAATATTTACTAAATCCCCAACATTCTTCCCAGAGGTTGCAAAGGACATTAACTCGGAGCCTGTTGTGGCCAAGGTCTGAGAAAGGCATACAACTTTAAAGGCAGAATAAATCAAACCTGATGATTTGTAGTTAGGTGCTATTCTTGGACCATCTACATTGAAACTGGTAAGAAGGACATGGATCAACAAAGTGGGATGAAAAAGAATGAAGCCTGTATTTTAAGACCACCAATCTTGTGTTCATCAGTGCATTCATGAAAAAACGAGGAAAGAAAAGTAGCAATGTCATCTCCTTTAACTTAGTACAAAGTTTTCAATTAGAAAATGGAATAAGTTTTGATCACGTTTTTCTAAGCAACACATCCTAGTAGAGCCTTGATAATTGGGAATAGAAAGGACTCATTAGGAATTTTAATTTTAAGTAAAAATCACAATAACTATCATTTAACCATACTGAATTTATAAATATTTTACATGTTGGTCTGAAGATATAGGTATCTATATTAGAATTGTGGTATTGTAGGCAATTTTTATTTTCTTTTTTTCCTACTTTTTAGAGGGCTTATAATATAGAGTCAAAGAGAAATATAATTGAATCCCAGCCTTGCCCCTTAGTAGCTGTGTAACTTATGTAAAAAGTGAAGTTATATATCTGTTTTCTCTTTTGTAATATGTTAAATAATTATAATGGCTACCTCATAAGGTTTTTGTAAGAACTAATACAACAATACAACATTCCAGAATACACAAGTCTTTAAATACACGTTATTATTACTATAGTTTTTATCATATTTTCTATAATAAGCATGTATTCATTTTATAAAACAGAAACCCCGATAAAAATTACCATTATTAATAACCCCTTAAGAAAACCCATGTGAGCATTCATTTTTGCTTTTTCTTGTTTTCTTAATTGAAAATGTCAACCGTGTTTGTTTCATAGTAACTTCTGTAATGAGCCATCAGTATGACAAATGCACAATCAATTCTTTGTCTTTTTTACTTAGGTGGTTTTTTAGTCACACTTTACATTGTTGTTATTCTGTACATACCTATTAATACTTAAAACTTAATCTATATTACATTAAAATACATTCTTTTAAGTATACATAGCTCAAATCTTTACTAATTAGGCTAAAAAGTGCCTAAATATAGTAGAAGAAAATGAAGATTTATCCCATGATTTAAATACAATTTAGGAATAATTTCCATTTGATCAGTTTTTCAGGTTTATATATAAAACTTTCCCACAAAACAGGCTGCTGCCATGCGTGTTTAAACAAAATCACCATTTGGCTGAAGCTTGCTACACAAGAAAAGCCCATTTCACAGTCTATTCACACCTGACTTTATGGCACTTCACCAAGGAAGGGAAAAACAGTTTAGACATTCACAATAAGAACCAACTTGAACCTTATTTAACTTCCAAACCTTCTAAATTTCTTTAAGGCTCAAATAATTCCCACAAAGCCTTGCCTTTCTTCCTCCCTGCGCTTACCACCTGCCCTCTGGGAAATCAAACCACCTACTTACTGGAAGAAACAAACACTACTTACATGTTCCTATACAATTTAGGGTTTCCCACATTTTAGGAAAACTTAAAGAGAGAAATGAGATTTTCTCTTAAAAATAGCAACTCTACCAACAATGCCTATATGAGATAAATTAGAACATATATTTCATATTCATTTTTCTTATTCTAAACTTTAAATATCTATGAGTAAAATAAAGCAAGAAGTATAATGACACAGTTATGAGGCTGATTTTAATATGTGGCTTGAGACATTGCATTTTATTTACCACTTTAAGAGAAAATATATAGCTACTAACATATTAACAAAAGCCATGTTAATGAAAAGGCATTAACAAAATTTATTTAATTGGAAGCTGATCATTCAGTGACTAAGTTTTACCTTCAGTGTTCTGTGGAAAAGAATGTTGAATAGATAGATAATAATAATAATGCTATACTTATACCTAAATAATTAATGCTATACTTATACCTTTTATTTGTGGAGTATTTTCATTTTGTTTTATGCCCATAACTGCAGAATTCTATACTTACTGCTAAATAAAGCAAATTTACACAGAGGTAAAATATATTTAAATATAAACCTTCAACAATTTTGAAGGAGGGAAATGTTGAAATAAATGATTATATCATATCCAAAATACCTACATTAAAAACGAGAGGATTAGTAGTGTTTAGGAAGTTTGGAATCAGTAGTTCATCGTGATCCAAATCTCCATGCTTGCTCTTTGATCAAAAATGAAACTGACTGACTACAAGAGAAACTCCAGCAGAATGGCTATTTGGAAAGGAAATTCACATCTATATTGATGCAGGGCTTAACCCTAAAACTACAAGATCAACCATTGATGATTGCAGTGTTATCTGCACAAAAATTGGTCTAGCCACGAAATTTATATTTGCCCATTGGAAATATTTTTGCCTTATATGGATTCATTCCCAAAAACTTCTGTGTATTTGAATCAATAGGTGTAGTCATGTCTCAGAGGACAGAATTACAGGAAACAAATGAAGTAGTCAAGCACTAATATGGTAGAATAAATAAAGAAAAATAATAATGCAATCATTTTTCTTCATTAATATTTCTAACCTGAAAAAAAAAACGGATTTATGCATATCTAGATTAAAAACATATGTATATATCTTGGCCATGTGCGGTGGCTCACCCTATAATCCCAGCACTTTGGGAGGCTGAGGCGGGTGGATCACCTGAGGTCAGAAGTTCGAGACCAGCTTGGCCAACACGGTGAAACCCCGTCTCTACTAAAAATACAAAAATTATCTGGATGTGCTGGTACACGTCTGTAATCCCAGCTACTTGTGAGGCTAAGGCACAAGAATCACTTCAATCTGGGAGACAGAGGTTTCAGTAAGCCAAGATCCTATCACTACACTACAGCCTGGGCAACAGAACAAGAAAGACTCTGTCTCAAAAACGAACGAACGGACAAACAAACAAAAACATATATATCTCATAGGTGACTCATAGTAGTGAGTTGTATAGATAAGTGAGACATAGATAAGTGACAACTATCAGTCACTTCTAACAGTACTTATACACATCCTTTCAGTGAAATTATAGAGGGTTACTAAATTTCCAAGTATTTTGTGGAACTAGCTGCTGAGATTTGTAACTCAAATGATCCAGGATTTCTCCAATTACACAACTCTTTTATTTTACCTCAAATATTCCAGTTTCATATATGAAAACATAATAGTGACTGCTTCCTACAAGGTGACATGTATGACTCTTTGCAAAAATATTGTTTCCATTTTTAAAATTCAACTTTTAATTCAACTACATATATATGTATATATAAATGCACATAAATAATAAATACATTGCTGGATGGATTTTTTTTAATAAGGTAACTGCATCTATACAGTCAAGACTTACCTTATATAACTTACACTGAAATTATATACTTTAGTAATCCTCCCTTCTCTTTGCTTCGTCTCTGTGAGCCAATACTCAGCATTGGTTCTTAAACATTTGTTTCTATAATGCAGATCTTTGACAAAGTAAAAAGAAAAAATCAAGAAAAAAATCATTACCTGTGTCCAGAGGCACCAGTCACTACCACCCTTCAGTGTCAATACTATCCTGGCTTCTAGTACCATACATCATATATGCCTGATTTTGAAAGTTATATACTGTAGATAAATCATTATGTACTTTTTGTGTGCTTGCTCTTTTTATTCGACGTTGAATTTGTGAGATTCAATCATTTTTGTTGTTATATGGTGTTCCATTGTTTGAACATACTATAATTTATCCGTTCTACTGCTGTATCTTTGGGTTGTTGCCCCTTTGGTTCTATTATGAATAGTGCTGCCATGAACATTTTTACCATACATTTTGGTGCATATATCCATAGAGAGAAATTACTTGACCATAGGTGATGCATATGTTCAGCACTTGTAGATATTTCCAAACTGCCGTCCAAAAGTGTTGTGCCAATTTATACTTCCAGAAGAAGAGTATGAGAATTCTACTTGCTTTGCGTCTTTATTAACCCGTTATCTTAGGGTTATTCTGGGGTGTGTGGCAGTAATCCATTTAGTTTTAATTGACTAATAAGGTGAAGCATGTCATGTTTGGTAGCATTTTAGTTTTTCTCTTTTGAGCAGTGCCTAATCAGCAAGGTTTTCCATTTTTAACTGGGTTTCTATTTTCTTATTGACTTATAGAAATTCTTTATGTATTCTGGATACAAATGCATTGTGAGATACATTTATGTCTCTCTCTCTCTCTCTCTTTACCATTGTGTCTCTCTCTCTTTCTCAATCTGATATATTTTCCTACTCTTGGATTTGCCTTTTTACTGTTTTAATTTTTTCTATTGATTAAAAATAAACTTTTAATTGTGATATAATCAGATTTAACAATTTTTAATTTATGGTTCATGCATTTGCTGTCCTGTTTACATTCTTCCATCTAAGGAGAGTTTTTAAAATATCTTTCACATTAGATCTACAAAATATTTGGAATACTTCAGTATGAAGTAGGTGAAGACTCACTGTTTTCCATATGCACATCTAATTGATCCATCATCATTTCCTAAAAAACATGCCCTGCACTGCCATGTACTTTTGTTGTAAATCAACTCGCCATATAGGCGGGTCTGTTTCTACACTTTCTATTTTGTTTTATTGATTTTTTTGGGCCTATCTTTTTCAGCAATACTAACTGTTTGAATTACTCTAGCTTGCAACGTATCTTTATATCTGGTGGTGAACCACCCCTAACATTGTACTTCTAGTTTGTCTTGAATATCCTTGGCATTTTCATATATATTTTTGAATTGACTTTTTATGAAAACAAAAGGCTTCTGAGATTTTCATTGGAATTATATTAAATAAATAGATCAATTAGGGAAAACTGACATTTTTACAAAATTGAATCTAGTAGCACTCCAATTCATGAAGATGGTATTTTCTATTATATTATCTTTTAACCTTCAATTGTACTCACTAACGTTTTCTATGTTTCAGTGTGGCATTAGTATATGCCTTTTAAGAAATTTATTCCTAGAATTTTAATGTTTTGAATGCTATTATACATAGTATCATTTTATACATTTTATTTTTAATTACTTGTTGCTAGTATGTATAAATACAATTGATTTTGCATATTGACTTTTTAATGGAATGGCATTGATAAATTAACTTGTGAGTACTGATAAATTCTTTTTGCATTTTCTCCATTAACATGTGTCATATGTAGTTAATAAAAGCTTTATTTTTCCCTAATTTTTAGATTAAAATTGTTTTTCTTGTCTTATTGTATTAGTCAGAATTTCTAGTACAATGCTGAATTGAAGTGATAATAATAGGTCCCTATTTTTGTTTATAATCTCAGGGGAATATTTTTCAGTCATTTACATTTTAATGTGATATTTACTAAATGTTTATTAAAGAGTCCCATTTTTAATATAAACTTACCTTGTATAACTACACTGAAATTATATACTTTAGTAATCCTCCCTTCTCTTTGCTTCGTCTCTATGAGCCAATATTCAGCATTGTTTCCTTAACATTTGTTTCTATAATGCAGATCTTTGACAAAGTAAAATAATATTTTAACAGGGAAGCCTGTTGGAGAAATTAGTCACTTACAGCAGAGAAAGAGAAATTCTCAACTTAGCTGATGATTATTCATCTCAAAAGATATAAGCACACAAACACACACTCACACACAAGCACATTCTTGCCATCATCGCTATTATTTATTTGTTAAAAGTTTTTGTTGTGGAAAATTTTGAACAAACCTAAAGAAATGAATATAATGAATACATTTTATTCATACTTAATATCAGTAACTATTTAATCTTATTTCACCTATATATACCAGTAAGTTGTTTTCAAGCAAATCTCAGACTGCATTTTGAAATCTGAAATCTAAGCTTCAGTATATATCTCTCAGAAATTAGGGCTTCAAAAATAATCACAGTAGCAGCTTCACACTTTAAAAATGTTACATTATTAATGTCATCTAATATACAATCAGTATTTAATTTTCCCTAAATGCTGTGAGTAGGTTTTTTGACTGACTTGTTTGAATCATGATAAAAAAAATTGCATTTGGTTTATTTATTTCTTAAGTTTGTTTTAATTATTTCTTAATTCTTAAGGTTTGTTTTAATTATTTCTTAATTTGTCTTACATTTATTTAGGAGAGAGTGAAACTATCCTTGTTTGCAGATGACATGATCCTATATCTAGAAAATCCCACCGTCTCAGCCCCAAGGCTTCCTAAGCTGATAAACAACTTCAGCAAAGTCTCAGGAAACAAAAATCAATGTGCAAAAATTACTAGCATTCCTGTACACCCAGAGTCAAGCTGAGAACCAAATCAGGAAGAAACTCTCATTCCTAACTGACAGAAAAAGAATAGAATGCATAGGAGTACAGGTAACTAGGAAGGTGAAAAATCTGTAGGAGAATTGCAAACTACTGTTCAAAGAAATCAGAGATGGCACATATAGAAAAACATTTCATGCTCATTGATAGGAAGAATCAATATTGTTAAAATGGCCATACCACCCAAAGCAATTTATAGATTCAATGCTATTCCTATTAAACTACAATTGGCATTCTTCATAGAACTAGAAAAAAACTATTTTAAAATTTGTATGGAACCAAAAAAGAGCCTGAATAGCCAACACAACCCTTAGCAAAAAGAGCAAAGCTGGAGGCATCACACTACCCAACTTCAAACTATACTACAGGGCTACAGTAACCCAAACAGCATGGTACTGGTACAAAAACAGACACATAGACAAATGGAAAAGAACAGAGAACCCAGAAATAAGACCACACACCTACTGTTATTTTATCTTTGACAAAGCTGACAAAAACAAGCAATGGGAAAGGGATTCCCTATTCAATAAATGGTGCAGGGCTAACTAGCTAGCCATAGGCAGAAGACTGAAACTGGGCCCCTTCCTTACATGGTATATAAAAGCTAACTTGGGATGGATTAAGGACTTAAATGTAAAACCTGAAACTATAAAAACCATGGAAGAAAACCTGGGCAATACCATTCAGGACATAGGCATGGGCAAAGATTTCATAAGAAAGACACTAAAAGCAATCACAACTAAAGCAAAAATTGACAAAAGGGATCTAATTAAATTAAAGAGCTTCTGCACAACAAAATAAACTATCAACATAGTGGACAGATAACCTACAGAATGGGAGAAAATTTTTGCAAACTATGCATCTGACAAAGATCTAATATCCAGAATTTATAAGGAACTTAAATTTACAAGAAGAAAACAAACAACCCTATACAATAGTAAGCAAAGGACATGAATGGGCACTTTTCCAAAGAAGACACACATGCAGCCAACAATCAGATGAAAAAAAGCTCAACATCACTGACTATATTAGTCCATTCTCATGCTGCTATAAGGACATACGCAAGACCGGGTAATTTATAGAAGAAAGAGTTTTAATGGACGCACAGTTCTGCTTGGGAGGCCTCAGGAAACTTATAATCCTGGTGAAAGGGGAAACAACATGTCCTTCTTCACATGGTGGCAGTAAGGAGAAGTGCTGAGCAAAAGGGGGAAAAGCCCCTTATAAAACCATCAGATCTTGTGAGAACTCACTACTATCATGAGAATAGCATGGAGGTAAACTCCCCATGATACAATTACCTCTCACCAGGCCCCTCCCAGGACATGTGGGGATTATGGGAACTATAATTCAAGATGAGATTTGAGTGGGGACACAGTCAAATCATATCACTGATCATAAGAGAAATGCAAATCAAAATCACAATGAGATAACATCTCACACTAGTCAGAACGGCTACTATCAAAAAGTTAAAAAAACAAAAAACAAAAAACCCAGATACTGGAAAGGTCGTGGAGAAAATGGAACATGTTTACACTGTTGGTGGGAGTGTAAACTAGTCCAACCATTGTGAAAGACAGTGTGACAATTCCTCAAAGTCCTAAAGACAGAAATGCCATTCAACCCAGCAATCCCATTACTGGGTATATAACCAAAGGGATAGAAGTCATTCTATTATAAAGACAAATGCATGCACCTGTTCATTGCAGTACTATTCACAATAGCAAATACATGGAATCTACCTAAATGCCCATCATCAATAGACTGGAAAAAGAAAATGCACCCCATGTACACCATGGGACACTATGCGACCATAAAAAAAGAATGAGGTTATGTCCTTTGTAGGGACATGGATGGAACTGAAGGCCATTACTCTTAGCAAACTAACACAGGAATAGAGAATCAAATACAGCAAGTTCTCACTTGTAAGTGGGAGCTAAATCATGGGAACACATAAACACGTAGAGGGTAACACACATGGGGACTTTATGGAGGATGGAGGGTGAGGAGAGACATGATTAGGAAAAATAATGAATGGATACTAGGCTTAATACCTAGGTAATGAAATAATCTGTACAACAAACCCCCTTAACACAAGTTTACCTATGCAATAAACCTGCACATGTACCACTGAACTTAAAATAAAAGTTAAAAAATGTTGCATTTGGTTTATTTCTTTGATTTGTTTTCATCCAGAGTCATTTCCTTTCCCTCTTTATTTTTTTCTTTCAATATTTGTGTCTTATAGATGCATTCTGTATTTGTCTGACTGCATACCTGTGATGTAATTCAACATGTTTTTCTATTGTTTGATTTAGTGTAAATTAGTAGTTATATCTATAGCATCAGTATGGTGCAGGTTTGAATTCTTTTGCTATCATCTTTAACTTGAAAGAATTACTTTGATGTAGAAATTATCTAATGTAAAAGGGCTAATGATAAGCAGACTTTCATTAATGGCTCCTTTTACTGTTGGTGAGACGGTTGGAATCAATGTCAGAAGAGAACCACTCTGATTAATGACAGCCTTCAAAATACTAAAGCGGAATTGTGTCCGTGTTACCTGGGTATGTCTCCTTACATGTCCATTTCTGAGAGTGGCTTTCAGCTTTCATTCTTTCTTATTAGATGGGCAAAGGAGCCTGGATTTCTGACCCTGGGCTGAATCTAAAGAAAATGCGAAAAGGGCCGGGCGCGGTGGCTCAAGCCTGTAATCCCAGCACTTTGGGAGGCCGAGACGGGCGGATCACGAGGTCAGGAGATCGAGACCATCCTGGCTATCATGGTGAAACACCGTCTCTACTAAAAAATACAAAAAAACTAGCCAGGCGAGGTGGCGGGCGCCTATAGTCCCAGCTACTTGGGAGGTTGAGGCAGGAGAATGGCGTAAACCCGGGAGGCGGAGCTTGCAGTGAGCTGAGATCCGGCCACTGCACTCCAGCCTGGGCGACAGAGCGAGACTCTGTCTCAAAAAAAAAAAAAAAAAGAAAATGCGAAAAGAGAAGGAAAACAAGTTACGTCTAGATCATTATGGGGATATAATTTGGGCCAGATATTGAACCTTGTCCATTTTAGAATAGCTTAAACTTTTTAGAAGAGAAAATGTAAACCTCTTTGCTGTCACTAGTGTTTTACTAACATCTCAAGCTAATTCAGCTTCTAGTTAGCTTTGCTGATGGCTATTGTCAGAGAAAGAGAATTGGACAATCTTCTTTTTATTCCCTTTACCGTTTCAGCTTAGTCCTAGCCCCTCCCACCAACGGTAAATCATAACTATATCAGACTCAATCCAGGGTTAAAGCAGAGAACCACTAAATGAGGAAAAACCAGGTTGATTGAGACAGTGCACGCTCCGCATGGTTTTAGCTGTAACTTTATGCCACATAAATTTCCTGCATTCTTCCTGTTCCTAATTCTACAGAGATATGTGGTTAGCACTGACATATGGCAAAGAAATTCTGATCATCATACATTTTCCAATGTATACCTAATCTAAGTAGGAAAATTTTCAGTGAAATTTTTTCTTAAAGTATTAGTAAAATTAGCATATCTTTGTTTTGGTCTATTTTTAAGTGCATCTTTGAATTTTCTTTGCCTAATATTCTTGAAAGGGAGAACATTTTTAAGTATTTGAAAAACATTATTTGCATATCTCATTTAAATTTGTCATTAGTTTTTGAAAGCATAATTGTCTATTCTTTGAAACAAGGTTACTTGAATAGAAATGCTGACAAAATCCTTAACCATATATGCATTAATATTGTATATAAGTAACCATTTCAATTAAGGCTCTAACTTCTTTATTTGGTTGGAGTGAAGAAAAAACTGTATTTTAAAAATACCTCTAACCTACTTTCTAATCATTCACACTGACTCAGAGACTGTAAATTGCACTAATAGCACTTTGTTGACCACTTTATTAAAGCAAAAGGAAGGGCAAACCCATATATTGTCAAACCACATATTGTTTATTCCAAAGTGTTGAATGAAATTGGTGATTTGGAGGTGGCCCTCATTACTTATGTTGAGTGCTGAGTATATTGAAATTTGTATAATTGCTAAACATTATGTTGCTGGGGCTATGATGTGGCCTCACAACCAAGTGTAAATACCACCTTGCAAGCCAGGGGCTAATATTAGGGAAAAGGAAGCTTGTTTATAATGGATATTTTACTCACTTATTTTTTCATTGTATTTATGTAGATTTTTGGTCCTTAAAACCTTTACCCTCTGCTTAGTTGGCATATGCATTTTAATTTACTCCTTGTCATTATCCTTAGTTCATTAGTTATCATCATTGTATCTATTATTTCCACTGTACATATTTTTACTAAGTAATGATGACATGATTGCACTTTCTGTATTTATTCCCAGGTACTTCAAAAAGCACATTTGCCATTTACCACTCATTTTCTTTTTCAATTCTGCCTTTCATCAAATGAATTAGGTTGTATCTTATTGAGCATTTTCTCAGGATTGGATTGCGGTAAGGTCTTGTGCCATCAAAACGCATAACAGCATGTGCCGTCTAATACTGTTACTTGATTTTTTTCATGCTCTCTCTCAGAGCATTGTTAACTTCGTTTTTCTACCTTAATTAACAGTTTGACATTAAAAATAACTTTTATTTGAAATATTATTCATTTTGCAGTTTTTAATACGTTTGCGTTTGCATATTTCTTTTTTTTTTTTTTTTTTGAGGCGGAGTCTCACTCTGTCGCCCGGACTGGAGTGCAGTGGCTGGATCTCAGCTCACTGCAAGCTCCGCCTCCCGAGTTTACGCCATTCTCCTGCCTCAGCCTCCGGAGTAGCTGGGACTACAGGCGCCCACCACCTCGCCCGGTTAGTTTTTGTATTTTTAGTAGAGACGGGGTTTCACCGTGTTAGCCAGGATGGTCTCGATCTCCTGACCTCGTGATCCGCCCGTCTCGGCCTCCCAAAGTGCTGGGATTACAGGCTTGAGCCACCGCGCCCGGCTGCATATTTCATTTTTAACCTATGCAAAGAAACATTGCCTGAGATATGTCTGTGTTAGTTTCTTAAAAATTTGACATAAAGGTAGTTTTCAACAATAAATTTATTATTAAAATAAGTGAGATATACAACACTTTTACTGACCAATATACCTATTGTAATCAAGATTTTTTGTCATTAAGTTTAAGGTTACAAAGGAATCAAGTGACCATAATTCATTTACTATAAGATACATAAATAAATATATACTGGATTTAGGTTATAAAGCAGCTATTTTAATATAAATTATTCAGCACTCGACACAATAGCCTAACCATATGTCCTTTTGCAGGAAAATAACATAAAAGTAAACTCAGACTACCATAAGAAATTAATATTTTTTTTTATTAATTTTGTTTTTTGGGATGGAGTTTCCTTCTTGGGGCCCAAACTGGAGTGCAGTGGGACGATCTCGGCTCTCTGCAACCTCTGCCTCCCTGGGATCAAGCAATTCTCCTGTCTCAGCCTCCCGAACACAATTTTGTTGAATGATTTTGAAATACAGTATCTACAGATATTTGATGTTTATTTTAGGCTCTCAAACCATTTTTGGTTTTGAATAAAGTATTAGGCAGAGATAAAATTTAAAACCTCTTTTTTTTGAAATGGGATGCGTAGTTCAGAGATAGTTGCTTAGATGATCTCTGCTGTCTGGGCTCTAAGGAGTTGACTTTATAAAACATCTAAAAACAGACTTTTGGAAAGTGTCTTAAAGTTCATCAACTTTAGTATTATCTAACAGATAGTACTACTTGGAACACTACTGTCAACAGATGCTCTCTGAAAACAGAATTCCATGGTAAATCAATAAGGAGCCTCTTTATGCATAGTATGTTCTCATTTAGGGGCAACACAATGCATATTTACGTATTAGTGGCTCTGAGGCATCAATACTTGATTTTCAAAAAAGTTTCCCCAAATTATTTAATAACAAATTTACATATTTTGTGTAGTATTAATGTCCCAAATAATTAGTGTACCCCAGAATATAAGTTTATAATAAAACAGTCATTCTTTGATCTAATTCAAGAATTGCTTCTATGATAAACAATACTTCACTTAAGATTACATAATTTGGAAATGAGAAACTGACTGTCACTCTGGAAAAGCAATTTTTCATTTGGGAATTCTAATAATCAGAAAAATTTTTACCGTAAAGATTATTTGTTCCAACAAGATATTACAACAGTTAGCCAGTTGTATGTTTTCACTTAAAAATAATTTTTGTCACTCCTCTGAATACTTCTCATCCTGTTTCAAATTTTAAATTCATGAAGATTCACAGGGATCCTTGGATGAAGTATAGTAATCATTTTAACTGTGGAAAGGATTCATTGACATCAATGATCCAATGACAACTATAAACCTGAAACAATTAAGATAATGTCTGAATCAGCATCATATATGATTTACCCTTGCCTCAGAATTTATGTTTTGCATTTGAGGCTTCAGAAGCTGGCATTTGTTGATTTGGAGATACTGATATCATGTTGGTTTTTGGTAATTGTGCTGAACTTGGAGCCATGTAACAGCACTCACGTGGTACAAGATCTATCCGAATTTCTATTATGTATAATCTGTGCTTTTTATGCCTTTAAAATGTATGATGTCACATCAAAAGAGTTACATAAGATTGGCTGCTTAATTTCAAACTCATGAAGTTTGTGCATTTCTATGTTAGTAATACTTCATAGAACCTCTTTGAAAGGCACTTTTTTGGGGGTCTGCCATTCATTTACCCATTGAATTCAAGCTATATGTCTAATATATGCTAGGCATTGTTCTTGGAATTGGGATATAGTGAATAAAAGTACATCACGCCTCTCACCCCACCTTTACAGAGTGCCTCATTGGTGACAGGTAATAAACAAATAGATACACAATAGCAAGTACTGGACAGCAAAGGTATTTCAGAGGAAGTGACATTCAAGCTGAGACTGAAATGAAGTAAGAGAGTATTGCAGATTGTGGGAACAGCAAGCAAAGAAACTGGAAATTGTGTATTGTTTGAATGGTTTATAAGAATGCATTCATTATTATTTGTGTAGATAAATGTATAAAAAGTAGATGTGCATTTTATTGACAAGCTATACATTATGATGTCTAGACATTTGATACTAGATAAGTAGCAAAAGTGTTTATCTGGAAATATAAATATTTGAAAAGAAACAAAATATATGTTTTCTTCTTCAATTAGTAATAATGATGGGGTAAATGAATTTTATTAATTTTAATCCTTACCTAAATAGAGCTTAACAATGTTTTATTCAGTATATTTTATTTAAAAACAAATACCAAGTATACTATATGTACTGTCCATTAAAAGAAATACCAAGGCAAATAAAAGTAAAAACATCCATTAGAACATATTGATAGATACCTTTGTAACTGCACATGTACTACTGATTCTAAGGTAAAAGTTGAAAAGAAAAAACCATATTGATAGATATCTTACACAAAATGACCCAAATGTGGAATATCAACATTAAGAGAACTGAAAATAAGGTCAGATACTTATTAAATCAATGTCTGACTCTAGCCATAGAAATATGTGCATAAAATTGCTTATTTGTACTGCTTTAAAATTAAAAGCACAAATAAAATTGCTTATTTGTACTGCTTTAAGAACATACAGTAAACATAAATATAGAAGGAAAGTTTCATGATTTTTCCAGAGGATTATTTGTTTTAAGAAAGATTTCCTTAAAGAAACCTAAATTTCCTTGAAATACCCTCCTCATTTAGGACACTTGGGACAGATTTTTTTAATTGATAAAAATTAAATTGTTACCAAAACTTTCATGACTACACCTGTTGCATAAGGTGAAGCAGTTTATATAAAATGGATACAATGTGATATGATATTACCAGAATTAAATTGTGACATATTTAAGTATAACTTACAGGTATTGGTCATAGAACCCAAACCTTAACATACAAGGAAAATATGCTACATTGTACTAACATGAACAGTATAATTTTTTTGAAAGGATGTAGGTGTCTCTGCCTACAGATAAATTTATAAATAAAAGAATGAAATTAATCAATTAAAGCATCATTTCTTGATAAATACCTGTGCTATGTACAATTCACCCGATTAACTAATGTAGAAAAATATTGATCCTCCTTATACAACTGTGTTTGCTTTTAGGAATATAAGGATCCAAGCATCCCTTTCTGCCTCCTTGCATTTGTCTTCGATATACACAGCTCCCTTTGAAATCAGTGGGATATGAGAGAGTGCAGTGGGGGATAAAAATCTGTGAATTCAGTGGCCCTTTCTCAGGTGGAAGATTGGGAGAGCTGCCATCTAATGATGCTTCTCAGTAGGAGACCCAGTTTGATGAGGCTGAATAGGCCTGAAAGAATTGACTTCCTGATATAAAGAAACAGAATCTGAGCGCCTCACCACTTTCAGAAGGAATATTGAAATAGTGAGTGGTATAGACTGCCTTTCAAATAGAATTAATTGTATTTGTATAATTTCCTTTCCCTTTTTAAGAGCTCTCATCTTTTTTTAAAAAAAATCACCCAGTGTGTTTCATTTCTTACTGTTGAAATTCATTCCTGTAACTCCTTTATTTTTTGAGACTGTCAATAACTACCAGTCTCTTAATTATTCTCTTTTATCATATTTAAGAACCCAATGCCTATATTTTCTTCTGAGATGCTCACATACATCTCCCACTGAATTCAATGGCTCTCTAAGCTGTTTCTGGTGAGTCTCTTATCATAGTAGTTAGACATCATCATTAGAATAGCTTTTATGTTACACGGGATTTCTTTTAAACCCATGTTATGTGGTGGTTTCCTGTAATAAATCTAGAAACAAATAAAAACTTTTAAGTTATAAAAGATGCAAATTTACCAGAATGATAATCTCTTTCTTTTCTGAATATCTTGAAATCCTAGATGGTCTGAACACCACCTATTTCCCCACAGTATTATAAGAAATACATTTTGTATTCTTAATATCTTCCTAGGCAACACCTTATGTTGTGATACCTGTGTTATATACATAAGACCTATTATTTTACGGCACAGAAAAAGAAATACCAATTAATAAGAAAGACTCTCATAAATGCAGGATCCAATGAGAAGTGTTACATCATATATTTTGGGCAAATAAATCAATGCAATCAATCCACATACTGGAGCGAGGTGTAGACACTCAATTCTGTTGAATGAATTAAGAAATTAACCAGTCATTTGGTTGGAATCCTTTTGGAGTGGCTGTACGGGATGATACCAAAAGGGAGAGCAGGAAGAGTTTTGGGCTCATTTAGTAATCCTGCCTCAAACCAGCTCTCTTTATAGATAGGAACTTACTGAAACCCCAGCAGCCAATTGTAATGCTTATCATAATCATAACGTTAAAGATTTTCAAAGACGACATTTCCCTCAGCTGTCCTTAGGAGCCTATTTTAAGTGATTAAAATTCAATGCTGTCAAGTAGTTCTTACATTATGTCAACTTAAATTTGTCTTGCAAGTTAAGCCATTTCCTGCTGTACCCTGTAGAACAGCTGGTCACCATCTTCTTTATGATCACCCTCCTTAAGCTTAAAGACAACAGTAAGATCATAAAATCCTCTTTGTTCTTAGCCCAAGTCATCACAACTTAGTCATATTTTTTCAAAGGTTCTTATTTTTTCGAATGATTTCTAATTTATTTTCAGGACCACTAAGCTTGCTGATGGCTTTGGGAGATTAGTCGATGGCAGCCACTGTTCCTTTCCATTACAGACAGTAACTTGCCAAAATGATTTCAAATTATGGCTGCCTATCTTTTAATACACTGCCAATGACATAATGTTCCCTAAACAACACAAATATAATTGACATCTGTAATTAACATTAGGTCACACTTTTCTGTTCCACATTAAAAATGTCATCTTTGAAACATTATTTCACTGGTTATGTTTGTGCCAATATAGATATATCCCAGATATATTAGCAGTGAACCATGCAACAGGGAAAGCTTAAATCTCCAAATGCCCTTCACACACTGACTATTTTTAAATCCTTTGAAAGATGATATGAATCATTGCTATAATAAAGAAAATTTGTTTAAACAGGACATAGTAGGTCTGTGTCTTCACCATGCGAATTATGTGAATGAAAGGTGAATAGCTGGGTCACGTATCTTCATATGTTGTGACTGATCCCTCTGCCTCAAATTTTCCTGTGTTTCTTTGAGGTTTATAGTTAGATTCTATGTGGAGTTACATGGCTTATTGAATGATTTTGGTACAACTGATCGATATAATTAAGCAATCAAGATAACATAGGCTCTCAGGCTTCAGTTATTTCTTCAATTATACAGTTTGCTTTCAAGAACTATAAACTTTCTTGAATATTATCCAACATATTATCTCAGTTTTATCTATGGAACTTGAGTAAGTTTGTCAAGTTTAAAAGAGTCAAGATTCCCTCTAAGTCAGAATGAAGCAAATATGATATATCATACTGTTGTGGATCCTCTACTAAAGCAAAGATAAAATCAGCTAGGTCTTAGTTCTGTTTACCATGGTTGGTCTAGTAAATTTCATCATTATATTCCAAACTGGTGGTACACCAAATATTGCTGAATAAAGTAAGCAGTTTATCAAACAGGATATAGACTAAAATCTCATATTTGTTTAATAACTACGTGTGTGTGTGTTTATGTACAAAATCAGTCTGGGAGAACATCTACAATATAATTGAAGTGATTATTTCTGAGTGTTGGGATCATGGATTATTTATATATTCTTCTTTTTATTTGCATACTTTTCTAATTTTTCTACAAAGAACAGGTATTACTTATGTAGTAAGACAAAAGTTAATTTTAAGCATTTTAAAAACTAAATCAGCTAAAAATGTTTGCTAAACTGAAAATAATCATTCAAATAGTGACCTAAAATTTCCAGCATATTGGTGGGGCGTGGTGGCTCACGCCTGTAATCCCAGCACTTTGGGAGGCCGAGGTGGGTGGATCACGAGGTCAGGAGATCGAGACCATCCTGGCCAACATGGTGAAGCCACGTCTCTACTAAAATATAAAAAAATTAGTCGAGGTGGTGGCACGCGCCTGTAATCCCAGCTACTCAGGAGGCTGAGACGGGAATTGCTTGAACCCGGGTGGCAGAGGCTGCAGTGAGCCAAGATTATGCCACTGCACTCCAGCCTGGTGACACAGCAAGACTCCATCTCAAAGAAAGAAAAAAAAAAAATCCAGATTATTTGAGTTAGAGACTACATCTGTTAAATAGAGAACTTGCATCGTGTATTGTTTCTTCAAAACATGCTGTGAGTACTCAACTACATTACTCTGAAATAAGTGTTAATATGTTAACTAAAAAAACTGAGTGAAGTTGTGAACCATTCTTTTTTTTCCCCACAAGCAAAATAGATTTCACTTTACATCATTATGGTTGGATAGTGGACTGTAAGAATCAACTACCAGGGGAAAAGAGCAAAGGGGAGATTTCAGGTCCCAAGAGGATATTCTGGGGCATTAGTTTCTACAAATAAACATTGAGTTATGTCAGGAATGTTATGCAGCCGTAATGCTGTCCATCCTGTATTCCCAGCTTTGTGGCTGGAAGCACCAGTTCAATGTTCTGAAATTTCACGGTCGTAAAAAATTCCCTTTTCAAAACGCCAACTTAATTGGAGTTAGTTATAAATTATCTTTGGGTGAAGAAATATGAAGCAACTACATTAAAATAGAAGATTGGGAGCACTAAGTCTAAACTTAACCTCATGATATACTAAAGTGGAATGTTTCCCTGAAAGTGCAGAATCTCATCACAGGTTTTGTTTTTTTTCTTCATTCCTTATCAAAGTGAAACTTTCATCATTTTGCTCCATCATTCTGATCCTGCAAAGAGCTTTGGAAAGAGAGTTAAAAAATGCTTCTCAACAGTACAAAAAAATGCTTCTCAACAGTACAGTACTCGAAAAACCCTGAAGAGTTCTAAATATGATTCTTATATATTACTTTTTTCTTATAAAGACAATAGAATGTAGTGGCTAAGACTATACATTAGAGACAGACTACCTAGCTTCATATTCCAGCTCCAATATTGATATGTGAACATGGAGAAGTTGTTTAAACTTTCTAATCCTCAATATCTAAACCTATAAAAAGGTTAACAATAAATGTGCATGTGTCATAGAATTGGTTGTAACCAGGAATTAAGATAAAATATGTGAAATTCTTAGCACAGTTTCTGACATGGAAAGTACTCCATAATTATTAACTATATTTAATTTGACATATTTATGAAGCATTTACTATATCCTGGCAGGTGTGTTAAATGCTAGAAAAACAACAATGAGCATTAAAGGCATGGTGTTGAGACTCAGAGGTGGGCGGATCATGAGGTCAGGAGATCGAGACCATCCTGGCTAACACAATGAAACCCCATCTCTACTAAAAATACAAAAAATTAGCCAGGTGTGGTGGCGGGCGCCTGTAGTCCCAGCTACTCGGGAGGCTAAGGTAGGAGAATGGCATGAACCCGGGAGGCGGAGCTTGCAGTGAGCCAAGATTGCACCACTGCACTCCAGTCTGGGCCACAGAGCGAGACTCTGTCTCAAAAAAAAAAAAAAAAAAATTTTATCTCATGAGTTTTTAATTTCATGAGTGACAGGAACAAACAGGCAGTTATAAGTCATTGAGATGAGCATGATGATAAAGATGTATCAAGGTGCTATCAAAGTATAGAGAAGGGACACCAACACTGCTTCAAGAAAGATTTATGCTGGTGGTGTCTACATAAAGGCCAGAGTAGAATGAATAGGAGTTAACTAGGTGAAGAAATGGGAGACATGGCAGGTAACCCAGGCAAGCAAATAATCATAAGAGTTTATTGGTTCATGTTACTGAAAAGTCTAGAGGGTTTAAGATGTAGATTTATTAGAGTTCTAATTTAATTTCCTTCTTTTTTTTTGTCTCTGCTTTGAGTTTGTTCTGAGGCTGGACTTTCTTATGGTAGCAAAACAACTGTCAGTTTTAGACATTGCATTTACACATCCAAGAATAGAAAGTAATTTTTTCCCAACTGTCAATCAAAAAGCATAGGATTCATTTTGATTGACCAACTTAGTTTATGTGCATATTCCTGAACCAATACTTGGACATTGGAGATGGAGTCACAACAAATGGTTTGGGCATTCAAAGTATTCTTCTGTAGCTGAGGTCAACAGCACCCAGAAATCAAGCTGCTACTCAGTAGAGGAGAATACATCCTGGGTGGCAAACAACAGCGCCTACTAGAGGCTACAGGATGAGAGACATGGTAGATACATTCCAAGAGCAGGTATAACTTCAGTGAATCTAAAGCATTGTGTATGAGGAGACTGGGAATGAAAGATAGAATTAGAAAAGCAAGCAGATGCCAGTTGACACAGGTTTTGCAAAATATTTTAAGAAATTTGGACTTCTTTCTGATATAACAAGGGAAGACGTTTTTAAGCAATAGAGTCAACAATCATGATTGTGAAATCTAGTGCAAAGAGTAGATCAAAGAAAATCAAGATTGGCCACTGGAGATAATACAGGAGGTTATTAATTCAAATGTTAGTTAATGTTGGCTTTAATGGGTGATGGCAGTAGGAATATCGAAAAATGAGTATCAAGATTTATTTTAAGAACAGAATTGGGAGGACCTGGTAGTTGATAGCTTGCTAGGGCTGAGGGAGAAAGGGGAGTCTAGGATAATGCCTGTACTCTTGGCTTGGGCAATTAGCAGGTGTTCAGGTCATTGACTGAGATAGGAATGTCAGTAAGAGGAATAGGTTTGGAAGTTAAACTAATACTCTTCCTGTGGAACATCTAAGTGGAAATATCAATATAGATGTAAAGCACAGGAATGTTAGATGAGCTTGAGATATTGTAAACACCTTGGAAATGATGAGACAATTGAGAGAGCACACAGAGAAAGAGAACAAAAGAAAATTCAAGATGAAAATGGAGGCAGATGATGCTGAAAAAGAGGAGCCCACAGAAGTGACTGAGAAAAGTTAGCCAAAACTCAGTGAGCCAATAAAAAAAGAGTATTTCAAAGTTAGGAATGGTTAATTCTCTAATGCAATAGAGATGAAGTGATAGAAATCGATTGGATTTGGAAACAAAAGTCGGTGGATATCTCAGGGAGACTAGTTACAGTGGAAGGGTAAAAATTAAAGACTGTGAACTGAACCATCTGTGGTAGGTGAGTAAACAGAGATGTAGATATAGATGACTCTTAATTTGATAAAGGATTAGTTGATAAACAGTTGAGAGATTTGTTGCTATTACTGTTTTTTGAGATTAAAAAGCCTTGAATAGTTAAGTGTCATAAGGAGGGTATGTAAATGAAGATTTATCTAACTAGCTTAGAGAACCAGGCACTGTTCTCAGTATTTTGTATATATTAACTTTTCCTAATACCATAAAAATCCTATGAGATAGTGCTATTATTGTCCACATTTTACAAATGAGGAAACTGAGGCCAGAGGTTAAGTATCTTTCCCAAAGTCACCAGCTAGTAAGTATATAGCTGAAATCAAACTGATGGTAGCCTGACATTGGAGTCTGTGCTCTTAACTACTATGCTATATTACCTTCCCTGGGATAGGTTGCTTTTACTTTACTCTGCCAGATCAAATTAATGGTAGCAGTAACATGTATAGCAGAGAAAAGAAATACATTTCTGGTGAAGCAGAAGGGAATGAGACTCAACTGCAAATGAAAGAAAACTTAGGTAACTTTGTCCTAAAGAAGATGAAAATTTACTTTTCCATCATGTGGAAGTCTGGGTAAATAGTATGTACTTACGTGGCACCACTTTTAAGTAACCTGATTTTCTTCCACATTGTTGTTTCATTGTGCATGGCTAAAAGCCTCACGGTGGAACTCTAGCTAGCCCTGTGGTAGCCAATATGTAGCTACTGGCCCAGTGGTACTTTTGATCACTTCAAATGTGGCTAGTCCAAACGGAGGTGTACTGTAAGTGTATAATGCACATTGAAATTTGAATACTTAATACAACAAAATGTAACAAATCTACATAAGTTTTATATTAATTACACTTTGAAGTTATACTAATTTGGACATTCTGGACGAAATGAAATGTATTAGTTACTAAAAGTAATTTCACCTGTTTCTTTTTACTTTTTCAATGTGACTAATCAAAAATTTAAAATTACTTACATGGCTTGCCTTTGTGGTTTGCATTATATTTTTATTCAATATTAGTGCTCTAGACTTTACATCTAAGTTCCATACAGCAATATGGAAAGAGGGAGAAGGTTACATCCACTACTTTTAAGGATGCTTCCCAGAAGTTACATGAATTTCTGCTTTCATTCCATGGCCACAGTTAACTGAAAGTGTAGATGGAAATTATAGTCTTGATTCTGGATGACCACATGCCCAGCTGCAATTGTGTAGTTAGGTTAATTCAGAAGAAAAGAGAAGTGGATGTTGGAGGACAATTAGCTGGCTCTGACACACTCCAAAGCACAAACAGGAGAATTAACTTTAGCCTTATGTGAGGGGGAGACATTCCCTGCTTTTGAGCAGAAGAAAAAGACAGATGATATTACAGCTACTTTTGCAGGTTTGATATTGAGAAGTTGAGAGAATTTTCATCTAGTGACTGTGTGTGTGTGTGTGTGTGTGTGTGTGTGTGTGTGTGTGTGTGTGTAGAGGAAATGGTATCAGTTTGTTGTGCATGTGGGCCAGATTGAATCAGATTTAAGAAAAATGATGGAGCTAAAAAATGCTGTGTTGGAAATCTGGTTGACATCAGAGGACATGAATTTATAGTGAAGCCAGTCTGCAGAGTTGTACCATTTTCACTAGCAGTGATCAACAGTGCAGGTGTATCTGAAAGAAAACCTAGTACTTACTTTTATTCAAAACTGAGGTTTTACTGGGAAAATGCCAAGGAAGAAAAACGGGATGAGGAAGTTGAGGATGTTGACACAAGAGCAGTTAAAAGGATGGATAATGGAGTCTAAACTGGAAAGGACAGGATGTGAAGACAAATGGTTGCTGAGAGATAGGGATGAAGTACAGGAATTGTGAGAACGGAGGTTCTAAAGAACAGCAGCAGTCGTTAGGTGAGAGAGTTGGGAGGATGCTGTAGTCAGAGACTGGTTGATGTCGAAACTGAGTTTTTTCAGAGATAGAATAGGTCTAGGGGATGACAAGGTCCACATTTAGCCATTAGAATGAGTCGCCGAATTAAATTGGAAGAGGTCATTGGAGGTGAAAAGGTCAAGAAACTGAGGAATTAGGGATTTACTGGGGAATGTGGTTCTTCAGGTCTCAGTCTAGTCCGGTTTTAATAACTGTAAAATGAGATGTTCACAACCAATAACTGGTTGGAGACAGTTCTTTATGAATCTCTCCTGTGTCTTCAGATTTTGCAAGCAGAAACAGGGATTTTGTTCTGGATTATTATTACAAAGATATTTTTAGGGCAAAACCTTTGCAAGAAAGTGATAGTGTCTCCCTTTGGAATCAAGGTCAGGCATGCTTACTCTTTATTATAAAAATTAGTATGTACCCTAAATGCATAGTTGCTCTTCTGCAACACTGCATGTGCAGGTTACCTGGTTCTCTTCACTTTGTTCTGTGGAATTGGGAGTTGGGGAACCAATAAAAACGCTGATTCTCTGGCTACTGCTACTGCTGGGAATTATGAAGTCCTTTGTTTCTGACCCAGGAGTCTTGTGTCTTCTGCCAGCATTCATAAACCTGTGGCAGACTAACTTCTTAGTCTGTATGCAATACAAAACTCTTAAGACTCTTCACAGTTTTTGATAACTATTTTCAAAGTTCATTAAGCTCTAATATATTCCATGAACTGTCCTTCTCCATTAGGGATATTATTGCCTCCTTTCCTTTATTATCCTGTTATGCTGAACACCAGAGCCACACTCTTATTTCCATTTTTTTCTCATTATAATATCCTCTTTAATATTTGTAGATCCTGTGCTATGCACATCATTTTTAAAAATGGGAATGTTACATTTTTATTGTTTAGGACTTGTAATTTATTGTTATGGGTAATTTTTTTTCCCCGAGTATATTTGATACAAAAATATTTGCTAAATATATGAGTGCTTTGGCAGTTCCAAAGCTTTACCACAATCAGGTGCAATCTTTTACATCTCATATACTAACTAAAGCAGGTGGATAAAATCAATTGGATGTGTAAATTCTTTAAATAATGGCAAATGGAGCAAATTGAATTTCAAAGTGGAAAAAAAGGTGAACCTGAAAAGCAGTGGTAGGAAGGTCATCAGCAGAATTAGCAAAAAAAGTCTGGCAAAGTTACAGTTAGGCAGCCAGTAATACTCTATTGATCAGACTTTCTCAATCAATGAGGCTGTGCCTAGATTATTGATGCAAAGGTATTAAGCAAAATTTTATTTCAGCTAACTTGTTGGCTCAGATGTCAACTGAAAGTCATTTCCCCAGTCAATCAAATACACAATAAATCTAAACAGATTTAGCTCTTAAACATTTTTGTGTCTATTCTTTCCAATCATACAATTATCTTTGAGAAGTTAACAATTACATTTTTAAATAAACAAACACATGAGGAAAGCACTTTCTACAAAGCAAACCAAACCAGCATATTCCTAGGGGCAAAAGACAGATATGGAACATTATTTTTCTTTCTTGAAGATAATTTAATTGAAATAATTTGAAATGATCTATGTTTAATTCACAGGTTAGTTCACAGTTTTGGTATCCTCAATTCCCAGCATTCATCGATGTATTTCATAAGATCCATTGTGGTATCTGATATATCTAAAAGTTGGAGTTAAACACAAATCATTGACAAGAATAGCAGACAAAACATGCTGATAAAGCGAATGGTTTTTGTTTTGTTTTGGACAGTGGGACAGCCAGTTGGTAGCATACTGACTGATGCATTCTGGAAAAATAAATTTCTCCTTTTTCAGGGAGCCTTTTTGGTTGGCGATACTAATTTTCTTATTACTTTACTCATGTCTGAGTCTATACCTTTTCGCTATTCCCAGCATCATCTGGGAATTGTTCTAATTATTCTAATGTTTTTATAATATTAGATACTTTATAATATTGACCCTTATATCACCTCTCAGATTTTGTAATTTTGCATATTTTTCACTGCATATTTTTCTCAGATTTAGTGATACAACACATTTTTCACTGCCACCCTAAAATGGTGCCTATTTGTCTTTCTTTCTCTCCAATTCAACACCTATTCCTTTCTTCAGTGGGAAGAAAGAATATCCACACGCCAGGCCTGCCCCTACTCACAACTCAGACCTGGTGACACTATTCTACAAAAACCTCTTCTTAAAAAAAGAAAACCTAGAGTGCAAAAATACATACCCCCAGCTGATGTTGGTTTTACATCTGTGAAATTCCAGGCTTTGTTGCATCTATGTAAATTTTAGGCTGATATCAATATATAACTGACACTGAAACTGGGAATGTGAAAAGCCATCATTCCATACATACAGTTTGAAGTTCAATCTGTTTTGTTGTTTTATTTTCTAATTGTTTAATAGATCTACATCATCTCTTATTAACTAGATTGTAAGCTTCTTTTTAGAGACATGAAACATATTTTCCATTTGTTTATATTATCTGTATAACCCCAAACAAGGATGGAGACAGTAATGGTCTTTATAAACACTTATTGATATGGCTTTTTTCATCATGGGGATGAAGCACAAAGATTAAAATTTATTTTAAAAATACTTAATAGCTGGTAATTTTGAAGCTCCTGTGAGTCTCCGTCCAACACCTAGAAAGCTTCTGCATTTTGCCTAACTAATCGCTTCTTAACCAAACCAAGGCACAACTAAAATCATTTTTTAAAAAATCTACTTCTGAGCCCGGGCAGTGACTCACACCTGTAATTCAGCCCAGATCTGCCCAGCTCTTTGGGAGGCTGAGGTGGGCAGATCACCTGAGGTCAGGAATTCGAGACCAGCCTGGCCAACCTGGTGAAACACAGCCTCTACTAAAAATACAAAAATTAGCCAGCTGTGGTGGGCGTGCCTATAATCCCAGCTACTCTGAAGACTGAGGTAGGAGAATTGCTTGAACCCAGGAGGAGGAGGTTGAAATGAGCCGAGATTGTGCCACTGCATTCCACCCTGGGTGACAGACAGAGACTCTGTCTCAAAAAAAAAAAAAAAATATATATATATATATATATATACTTTTACTATTGACTGTGCCTCCTTTACTTTTCAAGACAAATAAATATGTAATTTTAAAAAAGCACTTAACTCAAGTCAAAAAACAATTCCCTCCAAAACATCATTAAAATAAAAACATACTTTCCAGATCAAGGAAGTTGTTTTCTCTTTCTCATTTTAAATGAGAACTGGTCAAAAATCAGAAAAGAGAAAAGCAAATGCCCTAATCAACTATTATCAAATGCTTTTCTCTACCAAAGATGAAACATTTATAAGTTTACAAAATGAAATTTGTGTGAATTTTTAATGAGTCTTTTCAGAAGAAAATGCATTTTTATAAATTAAATTAGGTTGTCAAACTCCAAACTGATGCCAGTTTTACACCTTTAAAATGCCATGCCTCACAACATTTAAATCTCAGGCTGTCTTCAGTAGTACACTGGATTGAAAACTCTTGCTGATGAATGCAGGGTGGCTGATAAGATACTGTCATAACAAGCTTTATTCAACACTATTCACATTTTTGTTTACAACCAAGGTAATATGAAGGATACTGGTTAGGAACTATATTAGTTTCTTAGAGCTGCCCTAACAAAGTACCAAAAACTGGGTGGCTTAAAAAAAACCAGAATTTATTCTCTCCATCTGCAGGCTGGAAGTCTGAAATCAAGGTGTCAGGAGGGCCATGTTTCCTCTGAGACTCCGGGTGGAATCTTTCTTTGCCTCTTCCTGTCTTCCTATCTTCTTCTGCCAATCCTTGACATCCCTGCCCTGCAGCTACCTCTGCTGTCACATGGAGTTCATCCTATTTGTCTGTTTCATGTGACATTTTCCTCTTCTTATAAGGATACCCATCATACGTATTAGGGCCCACTCTAATGACTGCACTTTCAGTTGATTACATCTGCAAAGACCTTATTTCCAAAAACAGTCACACTCATAGCTCTCCAAAGTTAGGACTTCAATTATATCCTTTTAGGCAACACGATTCAATCCACAACAGATGTAGGTGACAGTGAGCTTCAACCCACAACACATGTAGGTGACAATGAGTTTAAGCTTCAGAATTAGGTATACATATTTATTATTAAAAATATTTTTAAGAAAAACAATTATTGTTTAGCAATCATAAAATTAAGCCAGAAATATAATGGACTTTCCCACTTGTATTGTTGACACTAATACAAACTTCCAGTTATTTTGTCTTTTGTTTTTCATTTATTAGTATAATATTTGGAAAATATATTTGAAGGTTTCAAGTTTTTAACTTTGGAGGTCATTTTGCTCCTCTATCATCCCTTTAAAACTTTTATGTATCTTCTGTATAGCAAAATTATTTTTCAGTGCTATCCGTTTAAATGACCTAGATTTTACAACATTTATATTTAGTAGCTAGTCAGTAACAATATTTTGGAGGCAACTATACCACCTTATATATTAAGAATCTCAAAATGTTAAAATTTTGACCTCCTGCTGATGAAGCACCTAAATAATTAATAAATTTTTCACATTTCAGCTAAGGTTGGAGGCATACAGATTTATCTGCTTACACTAGCACATTTTTAGCATCAGCAATAATTCTATTTGGTGTCTTTAAGTCTGGTTTTAATACTAATGTTACTTTGTCTTTTGGAAATTGACCTCCGTTTTAGGGATTAAGTAGAGTGATAAAAATAATGGACGATACTTTATGATAAATAGAGATATAAATAAATAATGTGTATGAGAATGTATAGTTTCTCTTTCTCCGAAACTTGACTTTGTGAAATAAATAATAAGTCCAAGATAAATAGCACTTTTAATATAAAAAAAGAAAAAGATTGTCATATACATTGCATCTACATGAGTTAAGAAGTTGAAATTTTTTTTCCTGTTATGTCTTGAGGTTATTTTTTAACCAAGTTGACTGGACATTTCATCTCCTTATAGTCCTGGTCAGACTGATTCACTTGTTTTCAGTAGCAGATAAATGAATATATTACAATGAAATATTTTAATTTAAAAGTTTATAAAACTATGCTGCAAATTTGAGTGGTTTTGAAATTTATACTTCCTCATTTCATATTTAATTGAAACACTATATATATATTAGCATGTTTATGTATAATCTTTTTATTTTACTTATTGTAAAAAGCAGACATCATTTTAAGAATCTAATATGTGGTATGAAACATCCAGTTGTATCTGTTTGTGATTAACCATAAAGCTTCCATATGTGGTGCCTCTCTTTGGATTCAGGCTGTCCACAGTAACTTGATCAGGGGTATAATTACACCCTGCTTGAATCAAGAAAGTCAAATAATGTCAAAAACAATCATTTTACTTGGAGACGTCTTGAAAATTAAAAGCTGAAAAAATGCAGATAGCATGATGTTAACATCTCAATGAATCAGGCTGATCTCCTGGTATAACTTGGAAACTGAAACGGTTGAAAGCTCTGTGGTAAGATAATGCTGTAGGGAAACACAGAGAAGCTCATGCATTCAAAATACATATATTTGTTGGCTTTTAGTTAGTGTCTAAACTCAAGTTCCTGAATTTTTTAAAAATAGTGGCTGGCACTGGTACGGCATCTTCTGATATACTTAGTCTTTATCCACTTTCAAGTATTTTATTGCTATTAGAATCAATAAAATGATAGTATTGACCCAAGTAATATCAAACTGAAATAATATAATATCTGTGAGATCTTAATAATCATACAATTCAGACTTTACATTTCAAAAAAAAAAAATCCAAGAAATAGAAAAGTCAGATAACTTAGAAAGGAAACACCACTAGTTTTTGGCGGAACCAAGAGCAGAATTTCTAATTTCTAGGATAGAACTTGATTTTTTATACTTCTACAGCTTTGGAAGGTCAATGACTGCAGGAAGAAAGCCAGGATGGTCAAACTGAAATGGTAAACTGTGCTGCATTACAATATTAAGATGGAGGGGAAGCCTGGTTAGGACCAAGATGGAGTTGAGTAGAACTACTACCAGAAACCCAAAGTTAACAGCCAGCCAGGAAGGGGTAAAGTCAAAGCCAATTACGCAGATGTGGAGACAAGCCGTGAGGTAAGCATGGATCATACAATTCACAGGACAGATATTTTTCAGAGGTCATGATGCTTCTTTCTTAGGCTGTCTGTTTTTCAATGTAAATGCCTTACATCTCTTGAACATGTGCATTGGCCAGCTTCAAGCTGCTGTCTGACATGCACTCTGATCTCTTCAACTAGACTGCTATTAGTTTATTGCAGTAACTATACTGCTATAGGTATATAGGGTGTGTGTACTTGATAATCGCTGTGAAATTCCTAAAAGTAAAACTTGAGTAAACGTATCAGAGTAGAGATATTCTTATACATATCACACATTACATTGTAAGCACATGCCATTTCACTTTTTCCCAAATTAGGTTTTATTCAAACTTTACAAAATAAATAGATAATAATATAATTTTTCGTCTGTATATATAAATCAATCCTATGCCATAGATGTAGCATATTGAAATTTCCTTTCGTTTCAAAAAAAAAGGATAAAAGTGTATCTTGCTTAGGTTACTTCTATGTAAAAATGAATAAAATGAATACAAATTTAAACTTTAACTTTTTAAATTAAACTGATTTGTTCTGTGTATTTATACACATTACATTTTTATAAAATCTAAAATCTAATAATTTTTCTTGGCTTTCCCCATTAGCCACAATTATAGACTATTTCAGCCATGTATATCCTCTGTCTCTTTCTCACTTCCTTTTTCTTTCTTTATCTCTTTCCTGAGTGCCCAGGATCAGCTAGAGCTACAGAATAGAAAATTCCATTTTGGACTCTTGACCAAAAATACCCTCCCAACAATGCTTACCAGGTTAAACTTGGGACACTTTATGACTGAGTGCTATCTGGGCAGGTTGTTCATGGACCAACCTAGGTTGTAAGTTGATTCCCAAGCTATAGAGGTCCTGCCCCATTATTTGACATTCTTGATTCAAGCAGTGTGTAATTATAGGCCTAATCAAGTTTCAATTGTCAGCCTTAATAAGAATCAGAAGTTTGAATTTCATTGTCAACCATCATTTAGTTTCATAAGGAATGGAGTGCGGAAAATGATGTGGCCTTTCGGAGTGAGTTTGCTGCATTTTATATTAGCTGAATTCTCCAGTGTACTCCCTCTCTACAATAGTTATAAGCAAACTGCATAGTTGCAAAGTTAGTTTAATTATAAGACAGTATAGTTGAAATGATTTTGGGGTACCTGAAAACATTTACTCTTAGATACCTCTCCAGCCTAATTGACTAATGCCTGCATTTGATGTTATGATCTAAACACATCTGGGGCAAAGTAATGCCCAGAGATCTCTCAGCATAAATGGATTTATCTACTTATTTCGTGGGATGAGTTTTGATAGAGGATTTGGGAAAAACAATGTAGAAAGGGGAATCTAAGGGTGAGACAATTTTGCTTTCAGCCAACTTAGGTTGTAGTCATTTTCCCCAGAAAAAATCCTATGATGGGCTCTGGGTACCCAAATATGTGAGCTTTTATGATTGGGCATACGGTAAGGAAAACAATTTAGCTGAGCATTTACCTCTAGGGATAAAAATATAAGCATTTCCTGAAGAAGGACGATCTGCTGGGAGAAATCTCTGTCTATCAGATATTTACTGACCCTCTGCTGTGCACACAGCACAGTACTTTGTGTTCAGAGTTGAAGAGACTTTAGATTTGTTACTCTTTCTAAGACGATTTGTCTGTTGTAATAACATAGCCTTTTGAAAAGTGGCTGTTCTTTATTTCACCTTTTGTTCTCTGCCATTCTAAGTGATTTTCTTGATGATAAAAACCCTTCTATTCTAATTTTGGTTTTCCTTCCTTCAAATTTAAAGCTATTTGTCATTACAAAATTTTATAAAAATTGTATGTTTTGCACAACAAAACAGGAGCAGACACTTGTGGGTACACTGCTGTTTATGGTGTCAGAATCATGTTTTGCATAGCACAAACTTTTAGCGATTATAATATTATAAGGGAAAGATTGACTGCTATAAACTTTGAATTCTTATTGTATAGATAGTATTGAGCAGTGGTTAAGAGCACAGAATTGAAGACAGACTATGTGGGTTCAAATCTCAGTTCTGTCATTTATTAGTAATATGACCTTGGGCAAATTATTTAATTTCTTTATTCCTTAGTTTCTTCATCTGTGAAATAAAATGATAATAATATATCAATCATAAAGTTGCTATGAGAATTAAATAAGTTGACCTTGGTAAGGCACTTAAAATAGTGCCTGGTACACTAAAAATACTTATGTGTTTACTAAATAAAAAAAGTAAAGACATTCAATAGTCCAAAATATATTTATTGTCTCTCATTTTTTTTTCTATGAAGGTATAATACATTAACTCTGAAATGCTTAGTCTTCAAAATAATACCAATATAACAAACGCTTGTAGACTAATGTCAACTTAAATAATTTGAGAATTTTAAGAAAATGAGCAGCCAGCCGTCATGCTACCATGTGAAAATTAGATTACCAAAAGCGAGATTGCCACTTAGAAATTACTTTACCAGTATGCTTAGAAATGGATGGATATAATTGTGTGGGAGGAGCTACTCACGGCTGTATTTAGCGTGATACCCAACAGGTGCACTGTGTTGCCTTGATTTGTGATGCTGATCAGATCTTCAACTATTTTTTTCTAGAGGCTTGAAGATTGGAGCATTAAAGAAAGTGATATGTGGAAAATCTGTCTGTTGAATTGACACTGCTGCTATAAAATTAGTATAATGTAGCTTTTCAACAGTTCTAATGCAGAAGTATCATAAAAGAATAAACTCTGAAGACATTCTCTTTCCTTGGTAACTAAAATATGTTCATAGCTTCTTGTTTCAACATCAGTTATTTGCCTGTTTCAAGGAACTTTGTTAATCAACGGAACTATTCAGTAGTTCTACATTCTGAATGTGAAATACAAGGTAAACACTGAAGCACACATTCAACGTCTCCTGAATTGAATAAGAATTGTCAACATGTATATACCTTCATTTTATACATTTTCTAACCATTTAGATTTATAGTTCATTAGATCACACCCAGCACGAATGAGGTCTCTCACATAACTCTTTCTTCGAATTGTTTCTTATGGCCATAGTAGATCTCAGAAGTACAGCTAAAGCACTTGATCCTTTAGTTTATTAAGATATTTCAGACAGGGCACAGTGGCATACACCTGTAATACCAGCACTATGGGAGTCTGAGGTGGGAGGATCACTTGAGCCCAGGCAGTCAAGATAAGCCTGGGCAACATAGGGAGACCCTATCTCTACAAAAACATCTAAAAATTAGCTGAGTGTGGTGGCACATGCTTGTAGTCCCAGCTACTTGGGAGGCTAGGGTGAGAGGGTTACTTGAGCCCAGGAGGTCGAGGCTATAGCATTGTATTATTCTGCTATCATGCTGCAATGAAGAAACACCCAAGACTGAGTAATTTATAAAGAAAAGAGGTTTAATTGACTCACAGTTGTGCATGGCTGGGGAGGCCTCAGAAAACTTATATTCATGGTGGAAGACACCTCTTCACAGGGTAGTAGGAGAGAGAAATGCCAAGCAAAGGGGGAAAAGCCCCTTATAAAACCATCAGATCTCATGAGAACTCATTCACTATCATGAGAATAGCAGCATAGGGGTAACAACCCCCATGATGCAATTACTTCTTACTGGATCCCTCCCACTACATGTGGGGATTATGGGAACCACAATTCAAGATGAGATTTGGGTTGGGAAACAGCAAAACCATATCATTCTGCCCCCGGCCCCACCCAAATCTCATGTTCCCACATTTCAAAACACAATGATGCCTTTCCAACAGTCTCCCAAAGTCCTAACTTATTCCAGCATTAATCCAAACATCCAAGTCCAAGGTTTCATCTGAGACAAGGCAAGTCCCTTCTGCCTTGAAAGGAGCCTGAAAAATAAAAACCAAGTTAGTCACTTCCTGGATACAATGCAGGTACAGGTATTTGGCAAATGCACCCATTCCAATTGGGAGAAACTGGTCAAAACAAAGGGGCTACAGGCCCCACGCAAATCCAAAATCCAACAAGGCAGTCACCAAATCTTAAAGTTCCAAAATGATCCCCAGATCATGCTGATGCAAGAGGTGGGCTTCCACGGCTTTGGGCAGCTCTGCCTCTGCAGCTTTGCAGGGTATAGCACCCATCCTGGCTGCTTTCACAGGCAGGGATTGACTGTCTGCAGCCTTTCCAGGCACACGGTGCAAGCTATCGGGAGTTCCACCATTCTGGGGTCTGAAGGATGGTGGCTCTCCTCTCACAGCTCCACTAGGTGTGCCCCAGTAGGGATTCTGTGTGGGGGCTCAAACCCCATATCCCCTTCTGCAATGCCCTAGTGGAAGTTCTCCCTTAGGGCTCTGCCCCTGCAGCAAACTTTTGGCTGGACACACAGGTGTTTCCATATAACCTCTAAAATCTAGGTGGAGGTTCCCAAACCTCAATTCTTGACTTCTGTGCACCCACAGGCTCAACACCACTGTAAGCCACCAAGGCTTGGGGCTTGCACCCTCTGAAATAATGGCCCAAGCTGTACATTGGCCCCTTTTCGCCATGGCTAGAGCTGAGCCGCTGGGACACATGGCACAAAATCTGGAGGATGCAAAGAGCAGGGGGGCCCTGGGCCCAGCTCAAGAAGCCATATTTCCCTCCTGGGCCTCTAGGCCTGTGATAGGAAGGGGTTCCATGAAGGTGTCTGATGAGGCCTGGAGACATTTTTTATGGATTGTCTTGGTGATTTAACGTTTGGCTCCTCATTACTTATGCAAGTTTCTGCAGCCTGCTTGATTTTCTCCCCAGAAAAATGGGTTTTTCTTTCCTACCACGTTGTCAGGCTGCAGATTTTCCAAACTTTTATGCTCTGCTTCCTCTTGAATGCTTTGCCACTTAGAAATTTCTTCCACCAGATACCCTAAATCATCTCTCTCAATTTCAAGTATCCACAGATCTTTAGACTAGTAGCAAATGTCGCTAGTCTCTTTGCTAAAGCATAACAAGAGTGACATTTACTCCAGTTCCCAACAAGTTCATCTCCATCTGAGACCACCTTAGCCTGGACTTCATTGTCCATATTGCTATCAGCATTTTGGTCAAAGCCATTCAACAAATCTCTAGGAAGTTCCAAACTTTCCCACATTTTCCTGTCTGCTTCTGAGCCCTCCAAACTGTTCCAATCTCTGCATGTTACCAAGTTCCAAAGTTGCTTCCACATTTTTGGGTGTCCTTATAGCAGAAACCCACTCTACCAATACCAATTTACTGTATTAGTGTGCTGTCATACTGCTACGAAGAAATACCCGAGATTGGATAATTTATAAAGAAAAGAGGTTTAATTGACTCATAGTTCCACATCGCTGGGGAGGACTTGGGAAACTTACAATCGTGGTGAAAGACACCTCTTCACAGGGCAGCAGGAGACAGAAATGCCAAGCAAAGGGAGAAAAGCCCCTAATAAAACCATCAGATCTTGTGAGAACTCACTCACTGTCATGAGAACAGCAGCATGAGGGTAACAAACCCCACAATTCAATTACCTCTCCCTGGGTCCCTCCCATGACACATGGGGATTATGGGAACTGCAATTCAAGATGAGATTCGGGTGGGGACACAGCCAAACCACACCAAGCAGTTAGCTGTGATTGCACCACTGCACTCTAGCCTGGGCAAAAGGGTGAGATCCTGTCTCAAAATAAATACATAAATAAATAAATAATAAAGAAAAGAAAAGGAAAAAGGAGCTTCATATAATCCAAAGGCAAAACCACAAACTGAAAATTGGACACTTCTTTAAGGCCCTACCTTCACCATAGTTGGTTATATGTCCAACTGAAAATGATTTGAATATTTAACTTCTAATCCCCCATCTGTAAAACAGAAATGATGCAACCTAATGTCTTCAGGCTGCATGGCCATCAGTTACGAACAATTATCTGGTCAATTCTACATCTTATTGTATGTCTTGAAAATTCACTTGGTTCATTGAGATGTCCTAGACATATATGTTTATGTGAAAAATGGGCAGTATTATTTGGACAGCATTCATAAATGTAATGACTTCCACACAAGTCAAGGACTGGTGAACATTAGTAATAGTGAAGGAGCATTATAATGACTGGATTTATACTATAAAAAATTGCCAGGCTGAACTGCTCAGCTTCGATAATTCCTCAAAATCAAAAATGTTGCCTTTACTTGAGAAGCAGAAGAGAGAAAGATAAGGCATACAGCAGAATACTCCTTTGGGATTGGGTTGATTCCTGTAATGTTTATCAATGCTCTGAATGATGGAAGAGAAAGCATCCTTATTAGATTTTCCAATAACCCAGTTAGGCAGGAAAAAAGAAGAAGTTAATTCAAAGAGACTTTGACAAATAAGAAATGATCTGTCAACACAAGTTCAGAAAAGGGCAAGCACAAAACAAGTATTAGGCTCAGAGTATCAGTAATCTGATAGAAGATGGGAATGGCCAAAATGAGTGTCCAGGACTAGACCTGTGGCTCTTAGTAAGGTGAATAAGAGTCAGTAATGTAGTGCTGCCACTTTGAAATATATACTTAGAGAATATTAGGGCATATGCAATAGGAATGACTGACATTACCTAAGAGATGAAAAATAGATTCAATCAGGGGAGGGTAAAGAAGATGGCATATCCCAAAGAAGAAAAGGTTAAGGAGAAGTTTTCCCATATAATATCTGTCTGCTACTGAGTTATTCCATTTTTGCATAGCCTATACCATAGGAAATCAACAAATTGTGATGTTAACACCAAAGTCTTTCTATATATAGCAAGTCCTCAAATAACGTTGTTTTGTTCAGTGTCCTTTCATTATAATATTGATGATAAAGAAAATTGCTTGTTGGGGGTCATTGTCTGTGTGGAGTTTACACATTCTCTCTTGTCTGTGCGGGTTTTCTCTGGGTTCTCTGATTTCCTCCCACATCCCAATGTTTTGCGGGTTAGGTTAGGTTAACTGGTATATCTAAAAAGTTGACCCAGTGACAGTGAGTGTGCATGGGTGTCAGTGCACCTTGCAATGGGATGGCATCCGGGACAGGATTAGTTCCCAACTTGTACCCTGAGCTGCTGGGAGAAGCTTCAGCCATCCATCATCCTGACCTAGAATAAGCAAGTAAACAGCAATCTTACTTGTTTCTTAAATGTATGTATAGCTCAGATTTATTTCAGTGTTTAACATTAGAGGTGTTGTGGGTTTTTATTTAGAAGTTTGGTGATATTTTTATGACCAGAAATATGCCATAGAAATTTAACTCTTACTTTTATCAATTAGTCTATGGTAAAATTAGTTTCCTTATACATTTCGCCTTGTACATTTCCTCCTACATTCTGCAGTTTCCAAGAACCTATCAACCACATTAAGTGAGGACTTACTGTATACTCCTCAGACAGAACTGCTTTGAAAACTATCACTAACATTGCTACAACCGGACATTAACCAGTTTTCAAACTGGTTCATCTTTTAACTGAATATGACTAGTGGTCTTTTCCTAATTGGAAGTTTACAAATCACCGTGTATAGTTAGCTCCTTGGTCCAGTCCAATATTGACTCTATATCCCAAGGGATATTCCCCTGAACAAGATTCTTTTTTGGTGTTAGCTTCACACACAATAATGTGCTCTTTAATATATCCTGGATTATAAATTTCACAGTCCATTATGGACTTGTCAGCTATGAATTTAACTAAAACCTTTTGCAACTACCTACATTTTTAGTTTGTATTACTGCTTGCATAGTGAGTTCTATTTATGTAGCACCTGATGTGCCAAAGTATTACTTTATCTTTTTTTTATTCGTCCTGAACTTACTTCTTTAAAGGTCTATGTTCTGGCTCTAAGATTCCAGTAATTGATAAACAAGCCTATTCTCTCTTTTCAAACATTTATCACAAACATTTTTGACATTTCTTCCTTTAGATGTCAGAAGTCTATTTTTTTCAGTCTATCTTTATAAAAAGTCCTCCATTCACACCCCATCCTCTTGGTTATTTTATCTCATTTCCTTAAGCTTCCTTGGGATGTGTTAACTGTTGACATAAATAGCTGTTTCCTCTTGGGTCTGCTTCCATTCCATACAGGAAAGGTGAAGCAATGCAAGAGCCAAATACATTTAATCCATTATATACACTGAAACAGCCTAGTCAGTGGATAGGCCACAGGCCTGCGATACTTGAGAAATACATGATCATACATACTAAGTACAGTCTCTTTTATCTTTGATCTAAGACCATCACTATCATTTTATCCTTTGAGCACTATATATGAGCCCCACCCTAACTTCTTTCTAGATCTTCCTCCAAGGGAAAAGTAGCTATAACTAGAATACATATTTTTCTACCTTTCATGGTTATTTTCTTAATTTGCATGTGATTTTTCTCATTGTATCATCAATGCAAGAACAGAGGTACATAGCTACTGTACCAAGAGTGGCCCTCTCACAGCTGGCCCTTCAACTGCATACATTATTCTACTAATCCATTTTGATAAACTATAAATATGTTCTTATTTGCTCTCACTTTTGTAGTTTCTAGAATGTACACATTCAGTCTTCTGAATATGTTAGTTCTCTACATTGTCCTAAAAATCTTTAAAGTTTCTAAATTCACTGCTCTAAAGAATTCTCTATCTGGTAACTAACATGATGTATCAGCCTTCTTTGATTCCTTATGTAATACCATCTCTCTCCCACATCTCTTTTTAAATTTCTTAACTTAAAAAATATATATTATATTAAAGCCCATATTTTCCTCTTCAGATTAATATTACATACAGTATTCCTGGATGCATACAGTATTGCTATCTGAATGTTGTAATGTTATTTAAGGCATAAGCACTTCTTTATTTTACATCTAGTCTACTTCTATTGAAGATTAGTTTAATGTTTTGTATTTAGTTTCCATTATCTTTTTCTAATGCCTAACAGTATTCTATGACAGGAAAACCTGGTTATTTTTAGGAAAATGCTTATAATGACTTCAGAGTCCTTTCAATAGAGGCTAGCTAAGAGCCACTTCTGCCAGATGTATTTTTTAAATAATGTTTTCCTAGATGCTCTGGTCCACATTTCAAGTTGTCTGCCTATTCTTTTTCATCTCCCTGATTCATTCAGCCATTTATCTGTGCTTCCTTTTTTCTTTCAGTTATTGAGTGCTTCTGGCACTGTTTGTTTGGTGCTGGTCACATAGCAATAAAAGATGACATTTTTGCCCTCAAGGAGTCTATAATCTAACGCAAACAATTATTCAGATTCTGATACTCTTCTAGCTTTTCTTCATTGGCTTAGTATTTACTACCAGAAAAACTCAGGGTTAAATGCAAACTGAGAGATTTAATTACATACTTTCTGATTTAGATCATTTATTTTAAAAAGTAAAATACTTTTTTTTTCAAAATATTTTTTTCAAAATCGCTGACTGGAAGCATTTTATGCACACTTCATCCAAATAGTGTGAAGACAATCATACTTTGAATTCTTTCTTCAAGAGAGAACATGAATGTTCAACAGAAAAGTGACAGGAAACATCAAAAACTAGGAAAGAGAGGGAAAAGAGGCAGCTGCTTGGCTGGGACCAGCAGGGAGCTAGAAGTAACTCCCCAGTGCGAGGAGAGGGTGAGTGAAAGTATTTTTGTGGTCTATGTTTCCACCTGGGGAATCATACAATATTAGGGAGCTGAGAGGCTCAGAAGGAACTGCTCCAGGGAGGGAGCTTGCTCTGTGACCTGCACCCTTTCTGAAACCTAAGTGGTTACAGCAAGATGTCATGACTGCCAATGCTGGAAAGCAGGCAGTGTCACTGGGACTTGAGTGGGATGTGAGTTGCCATGGAGACTTGGTCCGAGCTGGCTGGGTGCTCCTACAGCCCAGAGGTGAGTTATAGGCTAGGTGTGGAGTACCAGATTTGATGGGCCAGCTGGGTCTGCTGCGACAGCCAGGACAGGGGAGCGAGCCCCAGTAGGAATGGGGTGTGAGAGGAATGTGTGTCTCCCACCTGTTGGGCAAGGTTGTGCCCTCAGTGACCAACCTCACACTCCCCATGACAGGATGGGCAAGGCAGCTTCTGCCCCTTACATAAGCATTCCATGAGGAGCGTGATGGTCACCTTGCCCCTGCCTATCATGGCTGGTGCATGTACTTGCCATTGGGAAGCCTCAGAGTAAGCCTGCCCAGTGTGGCTTTCCCCAGTTTTGCCCTCCTCCCACTAAGATAGAGCTATAGTCTGGAGTCTTGTATATTATACAACACCACTCACCACTGGGGCACCTGAGCACTCCTCTCAAGGGATAGAGGTTGGACCTAAACACCCTTCTGCCACCACCTCAGTGGGCACCTCCCGTAACTGCCACCTGTTGGCTTGGAGGCCGGACTTCACAACCCATCACAACCCTGCCAACACAACTGCACAGCACTTGGGACCCAGAAGAGCATCTCACCACTGTTTTCACTATCACCTATGACAAACTGGCCACCCAGAAACTCAAGAGCCCACTTACTCACCTAGTCTATCACTATCACAACCAGCATCTGAGTAAACCTCCCAGAAATCCAAGAATTGGACTGCCTGCAACTGCCAATACAAGTCCCACCCCAGGGCACAAGGATAGATATGCCTACTCCATCATCACTACCACTGAAGCCTGAAGATAGGCCCAACTGGCATTCTAGTCCCAAGCACAACTTCAACAAAACCTCCTATAAAAACCACACCCTAACACACCAAAAAAGCCATAGACACTGCTAATACTATTTATAGCCAAAGAAATCATAGAGAGCTTTTAGTACTGTGTGTATCCACAAGCAAAGCCAAAGAGCCCTCCCCAGCCAACATCACAGACATATCTTCAGCAAAACATCTCCTTTGCAATGAAAGCTCAAAAATAGGAATAAGCAACTGTTACATCAGATGCCCAGGTATCAATATAAAAACACAGGAAACCTGAAAAAACAAGGGAATATGACATTACCAAAAGCATAATAATTCTCTAGCAATAAACCTTAACCAAAAAGAAATTCTTAAAATCCCAGATCAAGAATTCAATTCAAAATATTGATTTTGAAGCTCAGTGAAATGTAAGAGAAGTATAAAAACCAACACAAATATCTCAGAAAAATAATTCAGGATATGAAAAAAACTTACCAAGGAGACTGATATTAAAAAAAGAAATTTTGCAAGTGAATAATTCACTTTAAAAGCATCAGATACATTCAAAAGCTTCAACAATAAGCTAGATCAAGCAGAAGAATTTTGGAACTTGAAAATGGGTCTTTTGAAATGACCCATCAGACACACATAAAGAAAAAAGACTAAAAATAATGAACAAAGTCTTTGGGAAGTTTGGGACACCATAAAGCAATTAAACAGTCAAATTATTGGTAACTTTGAAAGCAGAGCGATCAAAAGGTTTAGAAAACCTATTTAACAAAATAATAGTTGAAAAATACTCAAGCCTAGCAGAGATTTAGACATCCAGATACAGGAGGCTTAATGATTTCCAAACAAATACAATGCATAAAGGTCTTCACCATTGCATGTTATAATCAAGCTGTCTAAAGTCAAAGTAAAGAGTGAATTTTAAAAACAGCAAGAGAAAATTATCTAGTCACTATAAAATAAAACTCATCAGATTAATAGCAGACTTCACGGCAGAAACTCTGTAGGCCAGACGAGAATGGAATGATACAAAGTGCTGAAAGAAAAAAAAAAAAAAAACAAACCCTGGTAGCCAAGAATACTACATACAGCAAGATTAACCTTCATAAACAAAGGAGAAATAGTCTTTTCCAGGCAAGCAAATGCTAGAACATTCATCTACATTTGACTAGCTCTCCAAGAAATGCCCAAAGAAGCTCTAAACTTGGAAGCAAAAGGATGATATTTACTATCATGAAAACATCCGAAAGTACAAAACTTACTGGTACAGCAGTCACACGAAGGAAAAAGCAAATAATAATACAATGGCACCACTACAGATAATATGTTAGGCCACAAAACAAGTGTCAACAAAGTTTTCAAAAAATGAAATCATATTATCTCCTTCGACCACAGTGGAACACAATTAGAAATTTCATTTCTAGAGGAACTTTGAACACTATACAAATACCTGAAAATTAAAAAACATGCTCCTGAATGGTCATTGGCTCAATAAAGAAATCAAAGTGAAATAAATTTTTTGAAACAAAAGAAAATGGAAACACAACTTAAGGAAACCTCTAGGAAACAGCAAAGGCAGTGGTAATGGAATTTTATAGTATTAAATGCCTACATCTAGAAAGTAGAAAGATTACAAATTAGCAATCTAACAATATACATTAAGGAACTTGAAAAGCAAGAACAAACCAAACCCCACATTCGTAGATGAAAAGAAATAACAACGATCAGAGTAGGACTAAATAATAACACGAGGGATCTCGTATTGTAAGTAGAGACTAAAAAACAATACAAGGGATCAGTGGCATGAAGAAATTGTTCTCAAAAAGATAAAATTGATAAACCACTCACGAGACTAATAAAAAAAGAAAATCAAAATAAACAAATTAGATACCAAAAGGGTACGTTACAACTGATATCAATGAAATACAAAAGATCATCAGAGACCCTGATGAACAGAACTATATACCCCAAAACAGAAAACCTAGAGGGAATGGATAAATTCAAAATTTGCAGTCTCCCAAGATTAAACCAGGAACACATAGAAAACCTGAACAGACCAATAGCAATAGCATGATTGATTCAGTAATAAAGAATTGCCTAACAAGGAAAATCCCAGGACCAGATAGATTTCACAGTTGAATTCTACCAAAAGTATAAAGAAGAACTAATATGAATTCTCCTGAAACTATTGCAAAAAAATCACATTAAGGAATTTTCCCTAATTCATCCTACAAGGCCAGTATCATCATAATACTAAACCAGACAAAGACACCACAATAAAAAAAAAAATACTATAGGCCAATATCCCTGATGGACATAAATGCAAAAATCTTCAACAAAATACCAGCAAATCAAATCTAACAGAACATTAAAAAGATAACACACTATGAACAAATGGGTTTTATTTTAGGAATGCAAAGATGGCTCAACATACACAAATCAATAAATATTATATATTACTACATAAACGGAATCAAGGACAAAACCAGATGATTATGTCAACAGATGCAGGAAAAGCATTTGATAATGTTTGACAACCATTCATGATAAAAACTCTCAACAAACTAGGCGTAGAGGAAATATACCTCAAAATAATAAAGGCTATATATAACAAACCCACACCTAACATCACACTTAATGTGGAAAAGTCAAAAGCATTTCCTCCAAGAACTGGAACACAAGAATCCTTACTTTCACCATGCTTATTCAATACAGCAATGGAAGTCATAGCCAAGTCAATCAGGCAAGGGAAAGAAATAAAAGACATCCAAATTGGAAAAGAGGAAGTCAAATTTCTCCATTTGTTGATTACATGATCTTATATCTACAAAAACCTAAAGACTCCACCAAAACCTCTTAGATTTAAAAAGTTAATTCAGTAAAGTTTCAGGATACAAAATCAAAGTTAAAAATCAGTACTATTTCTAAAACCAAATAATGATTTAGCTGAGAAAGGCATCAAAAAGGCAATTCCATTTACCATAGCTATGGAAAAAATAAAAATAAAAAATTGCAGCATACAGGCCGGGCGCGGTGGCTCACGCCTGTAATCCCAGCACTTTGGGAGGCCCAGGAGAGTGGATCACGAGGTCAGGAGATCGAGACCATCCTGGCTAGCTAACACGGTGAAACCCCGTCTCTACTAAAAATATAAAAAATTAGCCAGGCGTGGTGGCGGGCGCCTGTGGTTCCAGCTACTCGGGAGGCTGAGGCAGGAGAATGGCATGAACCCGGGAGGCAGAGCTTACAGTGAGCTGAGATCACGCCACTGCACTCCAGCCTGGGCAACAAAGTAGGACTCTTTCCCAAAAAACAAACAAAAAAACAAACAAACAAAAAAAAATGCACAATACATTTAACCATGGAGGTGAAAGATCTCTACAAAGAAAACTACCATGCATTGATGAAAGAAATTGAAGATGACATCAATGAGTAGAAAAATCTTTCATGCTCCTGTATTGGAACAAAAAAATTAAAATGACCACACAGTCCAAAGCAATGAGTAGATTCAATGCAATCCCTTTAAAATACTGTTGTTTTTCACAGAATTAGGAAAAAAATGCTAAAATTCACATGGAACCAAAAAAGAGCCCAAATATCCAAAGCAATCCTGAGGGGGGAAGAAGCTGGAGGTGTCACATTACCTGACTGAAAATTATATTACAAGGCCATTATAACCAAAACAACATTATAAGAGTATTAAAACAGACATATAGCTCAATGGAACAGAATAGAACAGAACAGGTAACCCAGAAATAAAACTACATATTTACAGACAACTGATATTTGACAAAGCCAACAAGGACATACATTGGGAAACGAACACCCTTTTCAATACATAGTACTGGGAAAATCGGATAGCCATATGCAGAAGAATAAATCTTACATTCTATAACAAAGTATGTCTCCCACCATAGACAAAAATTAATTCAAGGTGGATTGATCAAACACTATAAACTATATAGAAACTATAAAAATTTGAGAAAGAAACCCAAGGAAACTCTTCTGGACAATAGTTTAGGCAAAGAATTTATGACTAAGACCTCAAAAGCAGAGGCAACAAAAACAAAAATAGATAAATGAGATTTACACTTAAAAGTCTCTACACAGCAAAAGAAATAATCAACAGTGTGAAGAGGCAACCTGATGAATGGAAGAACATATTTACAAACTATTCATCTAATAGGGAACTCATATTCAGAATATGCAAGGAACTCAACTCTACAACAAGAAACAAATAATCCTATTAAAAATGACTAAAGGACATGAATAGATATTTTCCAAAAGAAAGTATACAAATGGCCAATCAGTGATGAAAAAAAAATTCAGCATCACTAATTGTCAGAGAAATGCAAATCAAAACCACAATGAGTTATCATCTCACCCAAATCAGAATGGCTATTACTAAAAAGACAAAAATAACAGATGTTGGCGAGAATGTGGAGAAAAGAGAACACTTACACACTGCTGGTGGGAATGTAAATTGGTACAACCCCTACAGAAAACAGTATGGAGATTTTCTGAAGAACAAAAAATAGAACTATCATTTGAACCAGCAATCCCACTACTGGATATCTATCCAAAGAGAAAGAAATTTTAGAAGACACACATATATAAACATAAAAGGATGTAAAATAGATAAAACATCTTTGAAAAAGAACAAAGTTGGGAATCAAACACTGCCTCATTTCAAAGCTTATTGTAAAGCTACATCAATCAAAATAATGTAGTATTGATGTAAAGATAGATTGGTAGACAAAAGAGAGTACAGCAACAGATCCACATATGTACGTTCAATTGTTTTATAATAAATATGCCAAGGCGATTCAATGGGGAAAATCAACTTCTTACAAATTATGCTAGGATCATTGGATAGTCCTATTTAAAAAATATGTACCTTGACCTTTACTTCACACTGTTTATAAAAATTAACTCAAATGGATCAGAGAATAAAATTTAAGAACTAAAACTATAGGCTTCTAGAATAACTCATGAGAATAAATCTTAGTGTAAGTGCTTGGCAAGTATGTCTTAACTATAACAAAGTATGACGTATAAAATTAGAAATAATTAAACTTCAAAATTAATAGTTTTTATGTTTCAGAAGACACTTTGGAAAGTGAAAAGACACACAGACTGGTAAACAATCTTTGCAATTATATATTAGGTAAAGAATTTGAATCTAGAAAATATGAATAACACAACTAAATGATAAGAAAACAAGTATCATTCTCATCTTCACCCAAAAAAATGGCAAAAAAATTTGAGCAGACTTTTTTTTAACCAAAGGAAATGTGGATGGAAAAGTAGACATGAAAACATCTTCAATATTATTTGCTACTGGGAAAACGCAAATTAAAATATCATATCCATGTGATGTAAATATTTCCCCATTTGCCATTTAGCTTTTATAATGTTTTAAAAATTCATTTAAAAAAATATTGCCATGCCAAAGTTGATTTTTTTAGGGTAATAAAATCTATTAATCTTTTATTATATGGCTTCTGTGTTTTAAATTATAGGTAAAATATCAGGTAGCTGTTTCAGTACAATTTATTGAATGATTTATTATTTCTCCTACTGGTTTAAATAATTATCATAAATTTCAATTCCTATATGTAAATTTTGTTCTGCATATTTACTTCTCATTCTTTTTCTTTAGTTTGTTTACATATTTATACATAAATACCATATTCTTTTAATTACTAAAGCTTTATTATATGTTTTACTATGTGGTAGTGATAGTTTTCTACACTTACGTACTTTTTTTTAAACCATAAATACCGAATGCAAAAGTAACCAAGTTCTGAGAGAAAATTACAAGAGATTGATATTAAGAGCACAGTTATAGAATTGACTGGAAGAGAGAGGGCTCACCTGAAGCAAAAAAAGAAAGGGGAGAGTGGTATGGCAAGAAATTGGGAAGTTACGTCACTACAAACTTTCAGTAAAATGAGAGTTAAAATCATTTGCTAAAAGAAAAGAAGGTAGAAGTTGGATAGGCAACTTAAAAATGGTGAAAGGAAATGACAGAAGGTACCTGGTTAAATAAAAGAACCAACTCAGAACCTGCAGATCTGGAGATGTCAACCCTAGGCATTCAGCATTCATTTTTCACCTTCCTGCCACCCCGAACCAAAAAAGCCTGGGGTTAGCCATGGATATGATGGATTGCTGGAACAAACCTGAACTCACATACAATAGGATTAGTGCAGAAGGAAAGCAAGGGTGCTAAGGCTGCTGTGGAGATTTGTTCAAGGTATCAACAGCGGGGTACTGACTATGTTTAGAACAGAGGCAAAGAAGATACTGGCAGTCTGGGTGAAATTGGACAAATATTGAATTGGAGGTTGCTATGAGGCTGAAAATCAGGAATCTTGAGAATGAGAGAGTAAGGAGGATGGAAGAATAAAAAGTTATGTTCTGAGAATGGGCAAGTGATTAAGATTTTAGGAATACTTCAGATTAAGACAATGCCAAAAATCCAGGAAATATCTGTAAGAATAAAGGCCATAGATGTAGGTAAAATTATTGGAGTTGGGGAAATTAAATAGTTGCAGTGCCAGATGGAGTGTAGTATAAGACAGGTCACCTCTGTGTATTCTGAAAACTTGTAGGTCATGGCTGGGTGCAGGATACAGAGAAAAATTTTAAGTTCCATCCCAATGTCTTAAAATAGAGATTGTCAAAGTGAGGTATATAAATCTATGTGGAGCTACAAGATACTTATCAGGCATTCTATGAGGTGAAAGTTAATTTTATAATAATACAAAGATGTGTGCCCCTTTAATCATGTTGATATTTGCACTAGAAACAGTGTGAGGAGAGCTAACATCATACTTAATGTTGAGAAACTGAATGTTTTTCCCCTAAAATAAAACAAAACGTTTGTTTTCATCACTTCTATTCAACATTGTACAGGAGGACATAGTCAGGGCAATTAGGCAAGAAAGAGAAACAAAAGGAATCCAGATTGGACAGGAAGAAGTAAAACTATTTTCAAATGACCTGATCTTGTATATAGGAAATGCTAAGGAATCCCCAAAAATCTATTAGAGCTGGTAAGCAAGCTAAGCAAGGTTGCAGGGTAGAACACCAATATACAAAAATTCAATTTTATTTCTATATACTAGTAATGAATACTCTATAAATGATATTTAAAAACCAATTTGATTTATAATAGGGTCAAGGAGAATAAAATACTAAGGAATATATTTAATAAAAAAGGTGTAAGACATACACTGAAAATAGTAAGACAGTATTAAGAAAAAAAGAACTAAATAAATGGAGGGACATCCCATGTTCATGGATCAGAAAGCTTAATATTGAAGAGATAGTAGTATTTTCCAAATTGTCCTGTAGAGTCGATGCAATTTCTTTTTTTTTTTTTTTTAATTATACTTTAAGTTCTAGGGTACATGTGCATACCATG
>NW_012115810.1:1153744-1167960 GCF_000951035.1 Colobus angolensis palliatus | reverse complement strand
GCGAGTGATGCTGAGCATTTTTTCATGTGTCTGTTGGCTGTATGAATGTCTTCTTTTGAGAAATGTCTGTTCATATCCTTTCCCCACTTTTTGATGGGATTGCCCCAGGAACAAGTTGGTCAGGAAGCCGCGCAGCAGCCATGGCTTTTAAGGATACTGGAAAAACACCCGTGGAGGCGGAGGTGGCAATTCACCGAATTCGAATCACCCTAACAAGCCGCAACGTTAAATCCCTGGAAAAGGTGTGTGCTGGCTTGATCAGAGGTGCAAAGGAAAAGAACCTGAAAGTGAGAGGACCAGTTTGAATGCCTACCAAGACTCTGAGAATCACTACAAGAAAAACTCCTTGTGTTGAAGGTTCTAAGACGTGGGATCATTTCCAGATGAGAATCCACAAGCGACTCATTGACTTGCACAGTCCTTCTGAGATTGTTAAGTGGATTACTTCCTTCAGTATTGAGCCAGGAGTTGAGGTGGAAGTCACTATTGCAGATGCTTAAGTCAATTATAATAAGTTGATTACCAGTTGTTAAAAAAATAAAAAATAAAAATAAAAAAGATAATGAGAAGTATAAAGAAATTGCACGCTTCATACACAGCTGGTAGTAGTGTAAAATTGTGCAATCACTTTGGAAAACAGTCTGGCAGTTCCTCAAAAGATTAAAAGAGAGTTATCATGTGACCCAACAATTCCAGTACAGTCTTTATTCTACACCTAAGAAAAATTAAACAAGTCCCCAGAAATCTTGTACATGAAAGTTTGTATTGACATTATTTATAGAAGCCAAAAAGTGGAAAAAAGACAAATGTTCAATAACTGATGAATGAATGAACAAAGTGTCATATTATCTATATAATGTCATATATCTACATAATATTATTTATCAGTAAGAATTATTTAGTAAAAATATTATTTGGCAATAATACATTCTGCAACATGAATAAACCCTGAAAATATTATAAGTGAAAGAAACCAGATGCAAAAGACCACATATCCTATGATTCCATTTTTATAAAACCAGAATAGGTGAATCCATAGAGAAATAAGAATAGTGGTTTCCAGAGCCTGCATGAAAAGGTGAATAGGGAGTGACTGCTAGTAGATATAGAACTTCTTTGGGAGGGATGAATTTTTCTAGAATTTGATAGTGAGGATGAATGCACACTTTGTGGATATACTAAAAATCACTGAACTGTACACTTTAAAAATATCAATTTTGTGGTATGTAGATTATAACTCAATAAAGTTAGTATTTAACAAAAAACAATGGGTATATAACAGCTGGCCCCTTAGCACAAATCAGGGTAGTGGTAGTGGTAATGAACTCTGTACTTGCTGTCATTGTATTCTATATGCCACTCACTCATGGTAAGAAAATAGAAGTCAGGCCGGTCGTGGTGGCTCAGGCCTGTAATCCCAGCACTTTGGGAGGCTGAGGCTTGTGGATCATCTGAGGTCAGGAGTTCAAGACCAGCCTGGCCAACATGGCGAAACCCCGTCTCTACTAAAAATACAAAAATTAGCTGGGCATGGTGGCAGGTGCCCATAGTCCCAGCTACTCGGTAGACTGAGGCAGGAGAATCACTTGAACCTGGGAGGCAGAGGTTGCAGTGAGCCGAGATCACGCCATTGCACTTCAGCCTGGGCAAAAAGAGAGAAACTCCATCTCCAAAAATAAAAAAGAAAAAGAAAATAGAAGTCAGTCAATTTCACTTAAGAATGTCTTTGGTGAAACATTAAAAATTATCATTTTTATTAACTCTCCATCCTGAGTACATATCTTTTCAATATTCTGTTTGATAAAATGGGAAATATGCGTAAAGTGGAGTGTGATGATTGTCGCTAGGAAATGTTCTCTTGAGATTGAGTTGAAAGCTAAACTAGCTGCTTTTTTAAGGGAAATAAGTTTTACTTAAAAAAAAGATTGACAGGAAAAACTATGGTTGTTCAGATTTGGATATGTGGATATTTGGTGGACATTTCGTCAAGAATTAATGAAGTAAGCCTGTCACTTTAAGGAAAAGAACTGACAGTATTTGTTGTCAATGATAAAATTTGAGATTTCAAGTGAAAATTAGAATTTGTGGAAGCTTTTATCCTCCACTGCAAACTTAAAAGCTTCCCAATACTTAAGGACTTTCCTGATGAGATTGTTAGTGATAATAATAAATATAATTTTTGATTCTGTATAATGAAATATATCATTGAAAAATTCACACAAGTCAGTATTTTACAAATGGCTAGTGTGGGGCGTTATAAAATTTTGCATTTATTAAAGTTCCATTCAAAATACCAGAAAAATTTGTGTATTTAAATCTAACAACATTAAATATGGATTCAAATTGCACATTGTAACTAAGCTTTCAAAAACTACCCTTTGTCAATTTTGGTGAGTTATCAAAGAAGAACATTCATAATTATTTGGAGAGGCCATTAAATTTTTTTCCATTCCAACACATTTTTATGTGAGGCCAGATTTTATTCATATACTTCAACCAAAATTACATATTTGCCATAGATTATATGAAGATGGAGATTTGAGATTCTGTCTTCTAATAAGACAAGTAATAAGTGAAAATGTAAACATTATCACTTTTCTATTTTTGTTTTGAAAAATATATTTCTTTTACAAAATTGCTTATCCAAACATATTTTGGGTTCATTATTTATTCCAATTAATTAATAAAATAATTTTAAAAACATCTGCTTTAACTTCAAATACAGTAAATCTCAATAGATATAATCCATGTTTAAAAGGCTCTTTGTAGGCCTCAGTAATTCTTGAGCGTGTAAAGGGATCCTAAAGCTAAAAAATTTGAAAACCACTGGACTGAATAATATAAAGAAAGGACATAGAGTTGATAAAAAGAAGAAACTCTTGATATAATTGGATACTTCAAGCATCAATAGTTTATGCATAAGAGTTAGAAAACGAATACTTGTATTTAACAAACACTTCATAGTTTTTATAATATACCAGATGCTATTCCAAGAGCTTTACTAATATTAACTCATTTTTCTTCTGCACAATTTTATGAAGTGGCTATTATTATCTTTTCTGCACATATGAATATTGAGACGCTGAGAGTTTAAGTAAGCTACTCAATGTCACACAGCTAGTAAGTATCAGAGGCATATATTTGAAGCTAAATATTAGTTTGGCTTTACAATTTGTGCCATCTCATTTTAAAGCGGCAAAATGTAACTACAAGAATGCTGACCACACTGTCAGGTGCCATAGGATGCAGGCTTTCATGTGCCTCCTATGTATTCAGAACCATTCTGGGCATTTGTCACACTTTATCTCATTAATCTACAAAACACTTTACAAAACTGATATTATACATCTCACTTTGCAAATTAGAAAATTGAGACTTACAGACATTCAAATCGTTTGCTCAAAGTAACAGCTATTTAAGCACCAGATGACTTCAGTTGAGGGTTCAGTACTCTGTTTAATTTTTAAACCCTATCTTAGCACTTTCCTTTATAACTCTAAAAATAGCTATTTCCGGTATTTTATCAGACTACAGCTTTAAAATAAACCAAATGTCCAAACACCGGTATTCTAAACACTCCTATTACCAGGAAATCACTATTATTAAATATAAATAAATAATTATCTCTGGCCCGTGTAAAATCCTATAATGATCTATGTGTCTATCTATCCATCCATCCATCCATCTCTGCCATCTCTGCAAACCTTAGAGGATATATATTTAAAAAAAAAACTTAGAATCAGGACTTCTGTAGATTGTTTTTCCTTCCTTCTCCTTCTTCTCTCCTTCTCCTTCTTTTTCTTCTCTAGACTCTTCCTTTATATTGTTGTCTAGTGGTTTTGAAACCAACCCAATAGTCTTACACATAGTTTTGTTTTTTGTATAAATATAGAAATCATCCTTTCTGGTCTTAAAGCTTGAAACTTATATTTGTTTTATCTGAGTTGCTTCCATCCCTAGGCTTCTCAAAAAGTACCAAAGAACTGAAACTGACCAGATCATGGCATCCATACAATGAAACACCAGGCCCCTCATTCATCATGATTGCTTCCTTAGGCCGCCAGAGTTCCTGTTTCCCTTACATTGTTACATTTCTTCCTTGCTAAATAAACCCCTAATTTTAGTCCGTCAAGCAGATGGATTTGAGACTGAGCTTCCATTTCCTCAGCTACAGCACCTGATTAAAGTCTTCTTCCTTGGCAATACTAATGGTCTGCAATACTCCTCATCTCAGTCATTCGCCTTCTGTGTAGTGAGCAGCAGGACCTATACCAAAGCCCTGGTGTTTCAGTAAGTTTTCAAATTTTTTGACTTTAGAAACCCTTTACACTCTTAAGAATTTCCGAGGATCACAAAGAGATTTTTAAACATAGATTATGTCTACTGAAATTTACTGTATTTGAAATAAAAACAGATATTTTTAAAATTTCTATTAATTGGAAAAAGTAAATGTTATGAGATGGGGGTAGGGAAGTACTGGGTAGAGAATGGTAGGGTCCCTGGAGAGGGCTCCACCCTCAGGCCTGTGCCCAGGGACGTAAGTGAGGACAGGCACTCCTGTTTTTGCACCCAAATGTTGCGTTTTCCAAGACAACTATGGCCTGCCACGCCCCTCCCCCCCAACCCCAACCCTCAATCCTGTGCCTTTCCCAACAGTGTCCAGCACACAAAGTGGCAGGGCATTGAGAGGAACACACATGGAGAAGAACACAACGACAGACGCTGGCAGGCCATCGATGGTGGAACAACACAGATACAGGGAAATTTAGCCAAAGGCAGTTGGAGGAGAACCCAGCTGAGGGGCGTGACTCCAAGAAGACCATCTTTCCACTCCATCCCTCTTGTGGCTCCCCATCCATAGGCTGAGAGCTACTTTCACCACTCAGTAAAACCCTGTACTCATTCATTCTCCAAGCCCACGTGTGATGTGTTTTTTCTGCATACTAGGGCAAGAGCCCCAGATACAGAAAGCTCTTTGTCCTTGTGATAAGGCAGAGGGTCGAATTGGGTGGTTAACGCAAGCCACCTGCAGACAGCTAAGCTAAAAGAGCACACTTTAACACACACCCACTGGGGATTTCTGGAGCTGTAAACACTCAACCCTAGACAGTGCTGTGGTGTCAGGGCCCAAAAAACACTCCCCACGATCTCCCTGTCTGCATGCTCCCCCTAGGGGTTTGAACAGCGGGGCACCCAAGAAGCAAGCCACACTCCCTGTCACACGCCCTGCGAAGGGGATAAGGGAAAACTCCGGTTTCATAATGAACCCCAAAACATATTTGGATAAGTAATCTTCAAAAGGAAATAATATTTTTCAAAACAAAAAACAGTGAGATGAGTGACAGCATTTACATTTGTATGTACATATATATGTAAATATGTATAATATACAATTATATATGTATATATAGTTAAAGCTAGAATACCAAAACATGAACTTTTGTAATATTAATAGATAATATTTTTGATATCTTCAAATACTTACAAGCTTTATCAATAATATTAATGATGAGTCTTTTTTTAATACTCAGATGTGGATGAGGACAAAACCCCAAAGTTATTGGAAAGAGTTTTAGAGATATAATAATCTCACTTTTATGACATTTGGAGTTACGGTTAAATTTGTCTTCATTCAAAATGAGCTACCGACAATATCAAGTTTTATAATTAATTGTTAACTTTCATTTTTCACTAGCACAATCTTGTTTCTATAAACTGAACACTCAGTGTAACATCACCTTGCTCTTTTTTACTCTCCTGTATTTCTGACTGTACTGTATTTATGTGAGCTCAGTTTCAGTCATATATCCTGTTCCATAAGAATAACATTAAAAAAAACTCAGTTACCCTAGCAATTGGAAAAAATAAAACAAAATGAAGGCAAATTTCTATATATTGGTTCATTTTTGGAATACCATGTATAAAAATAGTGTAGTGTCATTCCAAAATTGTTTTATTTACTAGTTTGGAATTGTGATTTATAATATCCAGGTTTTTTATGCTGAGTTCTGTTTTATATATTTTAACTTAATTTTTGTTTAGGTTTGACCACCATTTCATATCATTTGCACATTAGAAGAAAACATTGGGACATACTTAGGCCAACCTTCATTACCAATAAATCAGAGTTTCTAATAAACTCTTATATTGTCCCTCTGATTATTACTTCTGTTCCATTAGAAAAGGAAAACATTTCAGTTTTTAATTCTCTTTCTTAAGTCTACTTTTCAGAACACTATGGCTTCGGACTTGCTTCTTTTTACTCTCTGGTAAGATAAAGGCAGTATTACATGTTGGGTTAAGAGTGTTGCCTCTTAACTGATTCAGAGACAAGATTGAATCCCTGCTCTGCCATGTATTGCCCAGGTAATATTGCATAAATTATTTAGTCTCACCATGCCTCAGTATCCTCATCTCCCAATGATGATAATACTTGCACTGTTGGTTTATAATCATGATTAAATGACATAATAAATGCAAAGCCCTCAGCACATTACCTGGCATATAGCAACTGCTCAACCCATGAGTAAATTATAACCTGCACAATGAATTGGCTGTTTCAGGGAATTTGTGCCCTCACCTCTTGTAGCTTTCTTTTTCACTTGCTGGCTATGTAAAGCAAGAGCCCTCTTCATGAATGGAAAAGAAAAAAAAAGATGTAGATGTTTTTCCAAATATGTAAAGGTTTATCTCTGTTTTTAGTGTAGTTAGTGAGGGATGTCAATGTATTTAAAATTTAAGGAAAGAGAAACATGATAATGTTTCAAGAGAGCAATGATTGAAAGTGAATAGCCAGACATGCAACATATTCTTCGCAACTATGAAATTAACAAGAAAGGAAGTGAATTAATTAATTAAGAGATGTATAAACTGACTCTAGAAATCAATAAAACAGTAATCTATAGTAATATCCTCAGAAAGATAAGAGAAAATATTAAACTCATAATTTAAAATGTTAGTTTTTACAAAAAGATAATTCAGCAAATCAACAAAAGTGGTTGGAAATTATTGACAGTAAAGAAATTTTAAACAGACAATAAAGGAGTGTTGACATACAAAACACCACCAATAAAAAGACAATTGAAAAGTCTGAAGGTAAGGTTAAGGAACTATTTTAGAAATTAGAAGGAAAATAGAAAAAAAAGTCAAGTCAGAAAACAATTTCAGGAGTTTTAACCTCTAACGAACAAGAGTCCCAGAAAGGGAGCAGAAAAAAAAAAAAGAGAGAGAGAGAAGACAATGTCAGATAAATGCCAAAAGAAAATGTCCCAAGAGTGAAAAACTCTAGTTTCCGAAACATCTTTAACAATTAGGAACTTGGTTGAATGGAAATAGGTGAGGCCCACGTCAGTTATTTCTGGTGTCTTTCTTTTTCAACTTTAAAGATTCTGTTGTTAATCTGACATCTATGGTCTTTTCTCCTATGCCTTTTATAGTAGGCTTTTAATGGGTCTAAAATAAAGTTTGTGTCTACTCTTTCTTGTTTAATTGGAATTCTCTTACCATTTTTAAAAAATCTGTAGCCTAGTAGTAGAATGCTAGATTCACAGTAAGAATTCACTATGTGTTTGCTGAATAAAAGAACAATTTTTTGAATGAGCAAGAGTAACAGGGTCTGACCAGACAACATACTGTGTCCACTTTTCCAAAGTTACTCATTGCTAACTTAGGGATTTGGGCATTACTTCTTATCTCTGAGACTTAGTCTCCTCATCTGTATAATAATGTTAATAATAAATTACTGAGACATTTTTTGAAGATAAATGAAACAGTATTCACAAATTACATATCATAGCCCTGAAACCTGGTAAGTTATTAATAAATGTTATTAACCATCCTCCTATTCCGTCTTTTGGACCCATAGCAGAGCATCACTATGCACAAGAACAAGACCTTCCTTGAGTTTCCATGCAGTAATTAATTCAAAGCCTGCTTCTAATTTAGTTATTTTAAGTGCAATCTTTTCATGGGACCCCAAAGAAACATATAAGATGTTGCCAAATTGTAACTTTTATTGAGAAACATATTACAAAATTCATGTCATATAAAATTGTTCAGTGATAAATTTCACCTATTAAGAAATTATTTTAAAAATAACAGATGCATTCTGAAAAGTGTTCAAGTTTAACTTAAATATTTGATTCCTTTCGATAACCCAGTCTACTCTACATGCTTATTTCCTTGAAAATAAGAATTTAAAACAAACAAATGAAAAACCCCTTTCTGTGCATTCTTCCTCAGTCAGAAAATAATCAAGTTTCCTTTGGCTTCCAGTACGTTGTTTCAGCAAATACTGAATATGAGGGGAGTTGTACAACTATTTTTAAAAAGTAACTAGTTAGACTTTTAATCATTATTAAAATAAAAAAAACAAGGATATGAATTATATTCTGGTTATTTGGTTATGCATGTTTCACTGTGTTCTGAATCCTGGAATGTTTCCTTTATCACCAGGAGAAATAAGACTGCAAGTTCATTCTAATATTTAGATGAACTACACTAAGAAAAAAACAGCCTACGTACGACTGGGAAATAGGAGATTGTAGCTCTAGTATATAACTTTTAATAGTTATATTTAGCTAATTAATTTAGGTACAATTATTTTTTAAAATATTTGTCATATAATAAAAAAATTGTCCATACCTTCCAAAGATTTATACTTAGTAGCTTACATAATGAGTTGAAATTTCTTCTTTATATTAATAGTAGGAAAGATGTTCAATGAGTAGAAAGGAAAAGGAGCATCATCTGGGCCCACATTTGCCTAAAAAAAAGATTATTTTGTTTATTTGGTATGAAAGACCTGCACTCTTACTTCTGAATTCATTGTGTATGGGAAATTACCAGAAGATAGAGGTGGTCCACACTAGGTTCAGAGGTATCCAAATAAATAAGAGTAAAAGACCACCCATCCTAAATAATCTCTGTTATTGCAGCATCTGAAATGTACACATTAGAGAGTCAATCCTTTGATTGAGCAATACTCTTACTTGTCCTTGTCTTTCTGAATGAAAAAAACCCTATGTATTTACAGATTTGTTGGTGAGATAGCTTGTTAAATCATTGCCCTCAATTTCAAAAGGAATGACCACGATAGTGCAGTCCTCAGACACATGAAGTCTGAGTGTAGGTTCATAAGGAGATACAAAATGGGATAGAAGAGAGACAATAAAGGAATCATAAAGGTACACAGAGATGAAATGTGGCAGTCACTTGTTTTATAAATTTTACTTAGGCTCATCCAATGAAATAACACCCTTGTGTTGCCAGAAAAAATGAGGTTCTGAAAGTGTTCTGAACCTTCTAGGAGAAACAAAACAACAACAAAAAAAACTTCATTTCTTTAGGAATAGATGAATAAAATAAGAGACATTTCTGTTAAGGAACTTAATCATGGTGATTAGCAGACTTTCCCAATGAGCAGACAAAAATCAATGGAGCAAGCCACCTTTATGCAAGTTCCTAAATCTGTTTCATATACTCGTTTACAAATTTGCTTTGTCTGAGGAATAACAATTATAAAATACAATAATAGTTGTGGTAGCATACTCATTATTATGAGTCTTTAATATGTGTTACCTCATTTAATACAGCAGCATAAATTAACATGTGTTAATCTCATTTAATACAGCAGCCCTATGGGTAGGTAATATGTTTATCCCCTATTTTAACAGACAAGGAAACTAAGCTTAAATGAGTTGTAGTATTTGCCCAAGGTTGCACAGCTAATAAACATACAAGCCAATACTGAAGCCCGGTTGCATCTATTGCAAGATCTTGGTCTCTCAAAAACCTATGTATACTTTTATCTTCTAAAAGAAAACTATGAAAATGCAAGATACTTAAGTTATTATGATTATCTCAAGAAGAATGTTCTGGTAATGAAGGCTATGATATGTTACTATAGATTTCCAAAGGAGTATGTCTACTCTTTTCTTAAAATGCTAGAAAATAGGCTGGATGATCAATATTAATTATAGTAGCTAACGTTAATGAATACCAATTACGTTCCTGACACCGTGCAAAGCATTTTCACATACAAGCATGTGAGATGATTTTATTTCCATTTCATCAATTAAGAAAGACTCAGAGAAGTCAAATCCTCATCCAATAAAACATGCAGCCAGAATGTAAGCCTGAATTGTTGTGAAATGTTGCCAACCTTTGTCCGTGATATCACAGTACCACCAAAAGGCATATGCTATTCAAAATTAACTGTGCAGAACATCGTTGAAGAAAACTGAATTAATCAGGGCCTCAAATTATTCTTGGATAGGAAGACTCAATATTGTATGGATGCCAGTTCTCTCTAAATTAAGCTGTAAATTTAATGAAAACACAATCAATATTCCAACTGGAGGACAGAAGTAGGTCAAAGAGGTAACAGCTATAGGGGATCAGTTTTCAGCTGAATATAAGAAAACATCTTCTATGAGTCAGACTTACCCAGAAATGGAATAGAATTGTGTGATAGTCAACTTTCTGTCATTATAAGAATTGCAATGGAGGATAAACTGACCACCTGTTGAGGGATGCCCAAACAGCATTAGACAGTGGTCACTTCCTATATGTCCATTTCCTAGGCACCGAACTATTCACTTTCACTTTTAATCTCAATGAATTTTCGTACTCCCCTTATTAGGTAGGCATGAAAAATCTTTAATAGTGAGTAAGAGCATGGATCGCATCATCACATGGACTCGGGCTTGAATCTCATGCCCTGTACTAGCTGCAAAACTGAGAAATATCTTTAACTCTATAGGTGTCAGTTTCTTAGTCTGTAAAATGGGCATACTAAGGCCCGTCTCATTATGTTCTTGTAGGATTAAATATAATAATATTGAAAAAGCATTAGCACATCACTGCCCACATGTTAAATTGTATTAAGAGTGAGTTATTGTTGTTATTGATAGGGAGAAATTGAAAATCGGATGAGTTAAGCGATGTGCTTCAGGGAACAGCATATACAAGTAGTCCCCGAACTAGGTTCTCTTTAAATTTTAACTTTTAAGATAATATGAATTTGTGGAACAATGTTACAATTTCACAATAACATGATATAAAGAATCAGAAAAGTGTTATGTAAAATCCATGCATTACCTAATTATGAATTGTCAGTTTAATTTAATGATACATATTTAAATGAATTAATTTAGCATTTGAAAATCTGTTACACAAAAGGAAACAAAAAATAAGGAACTTAAAACCAAGCAACTCATCAGGTGATTGACCTATTTAATATCTAAATTTCCTAAGGGAATGGAGAAATATATTTTTATACGGTTGGAGAAAATAATTCTTAAATATCAATATTTCTCATGAGTGTAAAAAGAGTTGCTATTTTTTGTTCCTTGATAATCAAATAAATAGAAATCTCAGAAATCTCTATAAATGCAGACCAGGAGACAAGCCACTATCTCTCCACTGGGAATGCTGCAGAACCAGGGCTGTTGGAAGAAGGTTGAAAAACACAGTCTGAAGAGATTTGTTTTAACCATGTTGTGAAACAAGTAATATTCAATATCTTATAACCAAGTTAAGATACCCCAGTGGTAGACCTCTCTAGGACCCGAATGTTTAGTGAGCATTATTAAACTTTCCTTTTTTTATGGTTTTCCTTCATCAAACCTAGATATATGTATGCTTTATTTAACATGGATTGAAACTGATATATAACCTGAGAAACTTGTAAGCTGAGTGAGAAAGGGTGATATTACCTGTCTTCATCCAATAAGGAGGAAATAAGGGAAAGATATTAACAGCTAAATTGCCTGAAGGGGAGTTATGTCTGGTGGACCAGAATGCGACAATTTTCTTGGCATGGACAATTTTCTGGGCAAAGATAAACAAAAATGGGCATGATGAGGACAAAGACCAAAAGCAATTCAATCAAATTTTGACAAGTACTAAGGATACAATTAAACAGTGATTGGTAGACTATGATTAGCAACAGGTAGCAAATAAAAAATTTTTCCAAATTGCAGCAAGTACACAGTTATTTGTTAACAGCTAATCTTTCTACTTTTAAAAACAGCTTCATTGAGATGTAGTTGGCATACAATAAACTGTTGCATATTTAAGGTGTAGATTTGATAAGTTTTGATGTACATATATACCTATGAAACCATCACCATAATTAAGATAGGGAACATACTTACAACTCCCAAAGGTTTTCTCTTCTCCTTTCTACTTCTATGGCTCCCAAACCTGTGTTCATCAAACCACCTATTTGATTTCTGTTACTATCAATTAGTTTGTACTTTCTAGAGTTTTAAATTAACTGAATTGTAGTATAGAATCTTAATAGTCTAACATCTTTCACTTAGCATAATTATTTTGATAGTCAAACATGTTGTTACATGTATTGACAGTTCTTTCTTGTTTATTGCTAAGTAGCATTCTACTATTTCAGAATACCACAATTATTTATCCACTCACTTACTGATGAACATTCTGTTTTCTCCATTTTGAGCTACTGCAAATAAACCTGCTATGAATATTCAATGTACATGTCTTTCTTAGTGCACTTGGGCTGCTGTAACAAATTACTATATATTAGGTAGCTTATAAACAACAGAAAAATTATTTGTCAAGTTCTGGAGGCTGAGAAGTCTGAGATCAAGGCACAAGCAGACTTGCTGTCTAGTGAGAGACCATCTCCTGGTTTATACGAGGTGCCTTCTCACTGTGTCCTCACGTGGGGGAAGTGGTGAAGGAGTTTCTTTGTGTCTATAAGGGCATTAATCCCATAATTCCCCCAAAAGCAGAGCCCTTATAACCTAATCATCATTCAAAAGATCTCAAGTCCTAACACCATCACATTGGTGATTAGATTTCAACACATGAATCTGGGGAGACACGAACATTCCAATCATGGCAGTGTCTTTGTTTTGCTTTTATCTCTTGAGTCAATAACTAGTAGAATGTCCAGATATTATAGTGTAATAGTTATATGCTTGTCTTTTTTAAGAAACTGCCAAACTGCTTTCCAAACCACTTGTACCAGCAGTGCATGAGAATTTTGTGGCTCCATATCTTGGGAAGTCCTTAGTTTGATCAGGCCTTCAGATTTTAGCCATTCTAACAGGTGGCATATAATTGTAGCTTTATTTTACGTTTCCTTAATGACTTAGGATATTAGGCAATTTTATATGTTTATTGGCCATCCGTATATCTCTTTTGGTGATACATCTTTTCAAATCTTTCTCCTATTATAAAAATTAGATTGCTTGTCTCCATATTATTGAATTTTGAAGATTCTCTATATACTGCAAATATAGATCCTTTATCAAGTATATGATTTGCAAATATTTTATCCCAATCTGTGGTTTCTCTGTGGCTTCATTGTCTCACTATTATTGTCCAAAAGATTTTAAAAATTTACATAAATTTTAAAATTCCAATGGATGAATGTTATAACTTAAAATTTTATGAACTCTTAATATTTTCTGTTATAGATTATGCATTGGTGTTATATTTAAGGAACATTTGCCTGACTCTTAAGGTCACAAGACTTTTTCCTGCATGGTCTTTCAAACTTTTTGTTATTTTAGGTTTTTCTTTTAGGTCTATGATCCCTTTAAGGTTAATTTTTGTATATTGTGTGAACTATGTATTAAAGTTCTTTTTTCTAACTTGTAGACATGCAATTTTTCTAGCGCCGTCTTTGGAAACGACTATAATTTTTCTACTGAATTGCTTTCCAAACACTGTCAAAACTCAGCTTTCAATGTATATATTGATATATTTTTGAACATTCTATTTTGTTCCATTGACCTATATCTCTTCATTTGTGCCAATGCCACATTATCTTAATTAATATAACTTTATACTAAATCTTGAAATCAAGTAGTATGGTAAGACAACTTTGTTTCTCTTTTTAAAATTATTCTGGATGTACTAGTTTTTTTTACATTTCCATATGAATTTCCAAATCAGCGTATCCATTTCTACAAAAAATGCCACATTGAATTTTGAATATGATGTTTATTAAGCTATAGATCAATTTGAGGAGAATTTACATATTAAGAATACTGAATCTTTTGAATGAGGAACAGCGTACATCTTTCCGTTTACTTACATATTCTATAATTTTTCTCAGTAATGTTTTATAGTTTTCAATGCACTAGTCTTTTGTTCAGAATTATTCTTATTTCAATTTTGGGATGCTTTGGTTAATGACGTTGTTTTTTTTAAAATATCAATGTCGGGGGGGG
>NW_012115810.1:1117127-1146269 GCF_000951035.1 Colobus angolensis palliatus | reverse complement strand
TTTTTTTTGTTTTAATTTCATTGAATTATGTACATAGACTCTTATGCTGCCTGAATAAAGACAATTTTATTTCTTCCCTACTTGGATGCCTATACTTTTTTTTTTTTTTTTTTTTGCTGATGTTACTGACTTAAAAACTTAAGTAAAATGTTGAAAGTCATTCTTGCCTTATTCCTGACTTCAAGGAAAATGCATTCAATCTTTCTTTTACTAAATATGATGTTCCTGTAGGTTTTTCATAGAAACCACTTATCAATTAGAGAAAACTCCCTTTTATTCCTAGATCACTGACAGATTATATCAGAAATGGATGTTCTTTTTTTTAATACATCTGCTGGTCGGATGAATTTTTTTAGTTTGTTAATATGATGAATTACACTGGTTGATTTTTAAATGTTAAATCAAGGTGCTTTCTTGGGAAAAACCCCACTTGGTCATGATCTATTATCATTTTTATATACTGTTGGATTCTACTTGCTAAAATTTTAAAAGAATATTTAAATTTTGTGTATGTTTATATATTACATAAATTGTTCATTACGTTTATAAGGGCCACTGATCTGTAATTGTATTTTCTTGTAATATATTCATCTGGTTTCTGCATCCAAGTAATGCTAACCCCATAAATTACTTGCAATTATTCATTTATTTTTTATTTTTTGGAAGGATTTGTGTAGAACTTTATTATTTATTTTTTATTCATTTAGTAGAATTTACTAGTCATCTGGGTCTGAAGTTTTCTTTGTAGGAAATTCTCAATTACAAATTCAACTTCTTTAATATATATAGAGCAATTTATGTTATGTCTTTTTGAAAGCCTTTGTATTTATTTTTAACAATTTGTCCCTGTTATTTAAATTGTCAAATTTATTGGCATATTTTAATAGCACTCATTTATTCTTTAATATATTTAGAACCCTTAGTAAGACTGTCTCTTTTAATCTTGATGTTAATAATTTGTGTCTTTTAAAAATCTCCTGATTACTATAGCTAGGGGTTTATCAATTTTGTTAATCTCCTCAAAGCAGAAACTGATGGTTTCATTGGGTTTCTGTATTGTTTTTGTTTTCTGTTTTCTCTTTTATTGACTTTCACTGTAATCTTTATTATTCCTTTTTTTTTTTTTTTTTTACTGCTTATTTAGTGTTTAATTTGTTCCTCATTTTCTGTTTTCTGAAGGATCTACCTTAAGCTGAGGTTATTGATTTGAGGGCTTTTTCTGTTTCAATATAGGTGTTTAGTGCTCTAATTTCCCCCCTATAGTTTGCTTTAGTGACATCTCACAGATTTTTATGTGTTTTCATTTTTATTCAGCAGAAAAATAATTTCTAATTTTGCTTTCAATTTATACTATGATTTATGGGATTTTTTTGCAAATATTTAGTTTTCAATGTTTAAGATACTTGAGATTTTTCTGTTTTTAGTATCTAATTTCATTCCATCTGCTTGTAAAGCAAACTTTTAATAATTTGAATCACTTTTAATTTATTGAAAATTATTCTGTGACCCATAATATTTTCTATTTTTGTAAATGTGTGCATTAGAAAACAGTCTACCTTGCTGTTTTGAGGTAGAATATTTTATAAATGTCAATTAGATCAAGTTGCTTCATAATACTGGTAGTCATATAGATACGTGTTTTCTCTTTGCTTGTTCTGTTGATTATTGAGAGAGAATCTTAAATCTCCTTCTATAATTGTGATTTATCTATTTCTCCTTGAAATTATGTCAATTTTGTTTTTGCTCTACATATTTTAAACTCTGTTATTAAGTGCATAATCATTTAGTATTCTTATATATTCTTGACTCTTATTATGAAATGAAATATTTTATTCCTAGTGATATTCTTGTTCTAAAATTTACTTTAATATGAACAAAGGCACTTCATCTTTCTTTTGATTAGTATTAACACAGCATATATTTTTTCTACATTTTACAGTTAATTTGTTGGTCTTTATATTAATAGTTAATGTAAGTGTCTTTGTTTTTTGGTTTTTTTGTTTGTTTATTTGTTTGAGACAGAGTCTTGCACTGTCACCCAGGCTGGAGTGCAATGGCACAATCTTGGCTCACTGCAACCTGTACCTCCCAGGTTCAGGTGACCCCAGTCTCCTGAGTAGCTGGGATTACAGGTGCCCACCACTGCATCCACATAAGTTTTGTGTTTTTAGTAGAGACAGGATCACCATTTTGGCCAGATTGGTCTCGAACTCCTGACCTCGTGATCCCCTTGCCTCAGCCTCCCAAAGTGCTGGGATTACAGGCATGAGCCATCATGCCTGGCCCTGTAGACTTCTTTAATAAGGATATACTTGGGTCTTGCTTCTCGTTCCCTTAGTTGTGTGGTTAGATCATTTACATTGAATTTATTTGTTATATGGCTAAGTTAAATTTATCAACTCATTATTTGTTTTACATTTATCTGATCCATTATTTCTTTTTTCTCTCCCTCTTTTCTGCCTACTTAAGTGAGTACTTTATCCGTTCTACATTCTCTGTTGGTTTACTAGCTATAGCATTGTTTAGTTTAGTGTTTGTCTTAGGTTTTGTAATACATCTTCAACTTTTCACACTTTCCCTTCACATATAAGAAAAAAAGCTTACCATAGTATACCTCAATTTCTCTCCTCTGGGTTCTATGCATTTATTGTCAGACTTTCTACTTTTATATGTATTATAAACTCTATAGTACATTATTATTATTTTTTCTAAAGATCAATTATCATGCAAATAAATTATCAAATTAATAAGAAAATAATCTTATGTATTTACTCAGTGTTCCTTTGTATAGGTTCATATTTCCATCTGGAATAAGTTTCTTTGCAACTGAATAACTTCTTTTAACATTTCTTGTACTGCAGGTCTTCTTTGAAGATAAATTTCTTAACCTTTTATATGTCTGAAAAAGGTTTTATCCTAACTTTATTTTTAAAAGGTATTTTTGCTGGGTATTGAACACTGTGTTAACAATTTCTTTTCTTTCAGTACTTAAAAATGTTGCCCTACTTTTTTCCTGCCTGCTTTATTTCTGATTTTTAAAAACCTCATTTTATTCTCAACTTTGTTCCTCTCTGTATAACGTCTTCTTTTCTTCCTGAGTTCTGTGAACTGCTCTGGCAAATTAATGGGATCCAAGTGTGGGAACCCCAATTTATAGTTAGTTTGTCAGAAGCACAGGTAGAACAACCTGAGGCTTGTGACTGGCATTGGAAGCTGGTGGTGGGACAATGTAGTCCTGAGGGACTGAGGCCTCCATTTGTGGGACATGACGCTATTACCAGGTAGACAGTATCAGAATTGAATTGGAGGACACTCAACTGGTGTCCACTGCAGAATTGATTACTTGCTTTTACTGGGCGGGAGAATTCCCTACACATTTGGTCGTAGAGTCTTCCGTGTTGTTTGTGGTACGAGCATAGGAAAAACAGTTTAGGCTTTTACTTCACAAAATGTTATTTTTAAAAATCATTTTAAAGTGCAACTTTCTAAGAAAGAGCATGAAATGAGAGTTCCAAACATCTCCTGATCGTTCTGCCATATGACTGGAGCTTGATATTTAATCAATTTATATATGTTTATGACAAGAGGTATGTGTGGTTAAATAAGATGGTCTGCTTTTCTATGATCTGTTCCTATGAATTCTTTAAACTATGTTAACTTGAATGCAAATGGGACGTAGACAAAGACACAAAGTGTTAATTTTTGTATTAATTTTTAAAGAGCTTCTGCACAGCAAAAGAAACTATAGAAAAAAGTAAACAGAAAACCTACAGGATGGGAGAAAATATTTGCGAACTATGCATCTGACAGAGGTCTAATATTCAGAATCCATAAGGAACTTAAATCAACCAGCAAACAATCACATTAAAGAATGGGCAGAGGTCATACACCAACTCTTAAAAGAAGACATATATGTGGTCAACAAACATATATAAAAATTCTCAACATTACTAATCATGAGAGAAATGCAAATTAAAACACAATGAGATACCATCTCACACCAGTCAGAATGGCTATTACTAAAAAGTCAGAAAATAACAGATGTTGGTGAAGTTGTGGAGAAAAGGGAATGTTTATGCACTGCTGATGGGAATATAAATTAGTTCAGCCACTGTTGAAAGCAGTTTGCAGATTTCTCAAATAACTTAAAACAAACTATCATTTGACCCAGCAAACCTTTCACTGGGCATATACCCAAAGAAATATAAATTCTTCTACCAAAAAGACGTATGTGCTTGTAAGTTCACTACAGCACTATTGACAATAGAAACAACATGAAATCAACCTAGAAACCATCAACAGTGGACTGGAAAAAGAAAAGATGGTACATATACAGCATAGAATACTACATAGCCATAAAAAGAATAAGAATGAAATCATGTCCTTTTCAGAAACATGGAGGGAGTTGGAGGCCATTATCCTAAGTGAAGTAATGCCAGAACAGAAAACCAAATACCACATATTCTTACTTAAAAGCGGGAGCTAAACATTGAGTACACATAGACGCAAAGAGGGCAACAACAGATACTGGGATTTACTTAAGGGCAGAGTGGGTGGAGGATGAAGGTAAAAAAAATTACCTATCGAGTCCTATGCTCTCTACCTGCATGATGAAATTATTTACACACCAAACCCCAGCGACATGCAGTTTACCTATGTAATAAACCTGCCCATGTACCCACTGAACCTAAAATAAGAGTTGAAAAAGAAGGATAAAAAAATGAAGAATTGAATGGTTTGAGCCATTAGTTAGTTCTTGGACTGCCTATGGGTCATTCAAGTCTAGTTTATGTGACCAAAAGTGGAGCATCTTATGAAATCTGAAGAATTGTTGGTAGTCTACAGACATACTACACTGAGCACACCTGATCTCCTCCGAAGAATTATCAGAAGTTGTATTTTAGTGAAGGCCCAAACAATTCTGAGCATGAATCATTCTTTTCCCTTCATTTTCAAAGAAGGAAATAAAGTTTCATGTTTGTGTTTAGTCTTTTAACAGTGGTAAATTTACTTGAGTATATTTTTCTATTGATGTCTTTACTCCTTCCTTGTCAAATCCCAGACCATAAATACCTATATAAAACCCCCTAACACCCTGACTAACCAGGAACTATTCTAAGGACCTTCGTGTCTATATTCTAACTCTTCTCCTCTGGTATCATCAGGATCTCTCTGGAATGCCTCTCACTCTCTGCCACTGAAGATTTATATATTCCTTGATGATATGCTTGAATTTTTATCAGACCTACCCCCCAAGATGCTACCTCCCTAAATATGACCATGGACTCTGTGACTCTCCATTTTTCTTCCCTCATACCCGAGTCAGTGTTTCCAGGCCAAGGATAAAGGTGAATGGAACACTGGATGAAGTCAAAACGTTAAATACTCTTTATCTATCATATCTATCTTCTATTTTTGGTCATTAATGTAAATTAACAGATTAGCATAAGATTAATATTTTAAAATATACTAGCTTATATAGTTTCAAGCATGATCAGCTTACAGGGTTGTTTTTCTATTTTTTTAAAAGCAAAATAAACTATTGTCAGGGAGTCCATTCTCATTGCAAAGTAAAACATTTCACAATGTCTATGTACCAGAAAACCTCTCCCAACTGCACTTGTTACTGATTCCATTTGACAAGTGGCTGCTTCTCGATAATTACTGTACAAACCATTACTTCCAAAATAAATTAAACTCTCATCACTTTATCTTGCTCTTCTACATTCATTAATAAGAATCTTGTAAAAGAGGTGGCTGCACCTGCATTAGTCAGTGCAGAAGCTCATGTTAAAAGATTGTGCTTTTGTATATCTTTTGTCTGAGAGCTATGTTTAGCTCATCTACAATAAAAGTCCTGGTATTTTTAAGGGGAAGGGGTGGATGGAGCCAAACTCTAAATTCATAGGGGGTTTCTAATTCATTTTAATTTAATCATTTGAATTTAGTCTATATATATTTAGTCTCTTTATAGGTTTAATTTCAGCCACCAAAGAATCAGTTTCTGTAGATATATTCAATGCTGTACATTGCATTGATTTTCACTAAGTAGAGGTTCTGCTTGTATCTGAGATGCAGCCTATTCTTACAGGCTGCATAAAAGAAATAGAAATATGACAAAACAGGGCAGAATTTTCTTGTTTTGAATCCTGGTCATAAATCACATTTATAATATTGGCATTTGTCAAATTCCATTTCCAGAGAGTTAAGTTGAACATACCTCCAATATCCTTTCTTAAAAGATTTTCTGATGGCCCCAAACTGAGATCAACATTATACAGTAAATACCTACTAGAAATATGGTTTCTCTGTATGATAATAACCTTCTTTTGTCTTACAGTTTTTTCTGATGATAAAATGTACATTTTTTTACTTTGATGTAAACAATAAGCATTTCTGGTCACCAAAGAAACATTTTCACTCTGCTTACCATTCTCAACCAATTAGAACAATTTTTTTATTCTAACATTGATCTCTTTATTGATTATTGGTATGATTGACTGAGTGAGACCTTCATTCAACAAATATTTATGAAGTACGGGTGAATACTTGGCTTTGTGCTAGGTATTGTATTAGAGATGACATTTTTAACTTCTGAGTTCAAGGTATATATCAAGTTAAAGCTTCAACATCTTTAGAATGTTAGTGTTTAGAGATTTTCTCTGCTTCTTATTTCACATAGCAATTAACTCTTGATGAGTACAAAATTTAATGGCAGCCTCTGATGTTGATTGACTATACATTTAATAGCAAATACTAGTGTTTACTAAAAGTTACTTTAAGATACTGTCTTTGTTTTCAGCCTTGTCCCAAATTTTCTCACCTTATTCTGTAAATAACCTTGCCTCCAGAGATTTTAGAATTACTGCCATAATACCCCAAAGCAAACAATTATTCTCCAAGACAGTTTTGATATGAGATATAATGTCTCAAAAGATTCTCTGACAAATAGCCAAACCATCCTGACAGTGTAAAATGAAGCACTTGTAGAAAAACCTAGGTTCTCTTTCTTAAAAAAAAAAAAAAAAAAAAAAGAAAAGAAAAGAAAGAAACCCTTTCTCTCCACAAAAAATACTATTATAAGGTAAGACATATATATTTTCCTTGATAAAATACCTGACAATAATTATTTGTGAGCCCCCTGATAGCTCTGGGTTACTTCATTTTCCTTACTTTAAATGTAAAAAAGTCTTCATAAATATTTAGCCATTCATCCAAGGTCATCCTATAGTTTATAGTATTAATATCAGGACTCAAATTTTCTGACACTTTGAAACATTTGGACACTGAAAAATAATGTCAATACTGTTAAATATTTTTCCATAAATAAGGTCAATATTCATCTGTTTTTATTTATAACCTTTTTTCTATACTGTCCAGTTTTGGTCTTCTTCACTTATATTTATTTTTCATATTATATTTTATATCTAAGATAATACTCGCTTATTTCCTAATACCTCCTGTCCATTTCTTCTTATTGGTAACCAAAATAAAATTATTTCTGCACTCAAAATACAAATGGTATGTAATTTCTAAAATTTTCATTATAGTCCCTTGGAAATAAAAACATTTTTGATGCTTATGTTTTCCCTTCCACAGTATGACATTACAATTCAGAAAATAAAAGAGCATCTATATATCAGGCCTAAAAATAAATAAATAAACAAATAAATAAAGGGAGAGCTGGTTACAGTTGAGAAGTTAATTTAATTCAATGTAACTGGAGTCTTTTCTTGAGATAACACATTCTTTAAAGATAATCTGTAGTTGTGTTTGTGTTGGTCAAATCATATTGGAAATGTAAGGAAAGGGAAGAATAAGCTTTATATGAAATTCTTTGCATGGAATCACTAACTCCATACTTCTCAGTTTTGCAGATTCAGAGAACTGTAGGCTGTTAATAAATTGGAAGGTATTCCAGTGGAAAGTCTAGTTCAACAATTTTACAAAACAGATACTTTTGGACTGCTTTAATATTTTGTTTTTGTTTTTCGAGATGGAGTCTCGCTTTGTAGCCCAGGCTGGAGTGCAGTGGCGCGATCTTGGCTCACTGCAACCTCCGCCTCCCAAGTTCAAGCGATTCTTCTGCCTCGGCCGCCCAAGTAACTGGGATTACAGTCACAAGCCCCATGCCTGACTAATTTTTGTATTTTTAGTAGAGATGGGGTGTCACTATGTTGGCCAGGCTGGTCTCGAACTCCTGAACTTGTGATCCGCCAGCCTCGGCTTCTTAAAGTGCTGGGATTACAGGTGCCTGGCCAGGCTGCTTTAATGTTTAGAAGACATTCTTATTTTGAATTAAAAAACCTCCCTTTTGTAATGTCTTCCCATAAGTCCAATTACTTTCTTCTGAATCAGTGAAGATTTGCCACATAATTGTCATTAACATACATAAGAATCACTGTTATAGCTACATGCTTTTTTTTCTTCACACTGAATAACTTTTTGTGTCTTTCAATGTAATATTCCAGGCCTCGTTGCATTGTGATGGCCTTTGATGAACGTCCTGAGCTTGTCAGTTTCTTCTGAAAATGTTGTACTGAGTTCTCCTGTGATGGAGCAGATGTTGAAGAATAGGGATAATCACATCGTATAACTAAGAAAAATATTTCCTCGAATGCAATCTAAAGGTTAGTTGTTGGTTCATATAAACGTTATGGTAAAGAAAATGAACATTTTTAAATAAACTCAGTTTTCTGAGTTTATTTTAAAAACGAGAATGCTGAGCAAGGTATTTTTAAATTTACTTTTCACCTTTATGTCTGCGAACATCCTAAGGATGATTTCTATATCTTCAACCCAAATGATGAAGAACAAAATCAACCCAAATATGGCACATTATTAGAGATTTCGTTTTAGAGTGAAATCAGCCCATTAATAAAAATTCTAAAGTGGAGTTGTTCAACCAAACACTAAAACATTTAACATCCAATCCTCATTTCTCTCAGGTGCTAAACATATACATTCGGGGTCATCACAATGACATTATAAGAGAGACAATATTTGCATCACTTTAAAAACTAGAAAACTGAAAGTGAGTTAATTTCTCAAATCACATAACTTAAACTGCTTGTAAAAACAGGATTCAAATCTAGGTCTATTTGTTATTACCACATGAAATAAAGATGTATTTTATCTGTGGCACTTCCATGTATAGATGGTTCCTGACTTACAAGGGCTTGACTTATGATTTTTTGACTTTATAGTGGTGCAAAACTGCTACACATTCAATCAAAATTATACTTTGAGTACCCATACAACCATTCTGTTTTTTACTTACATGAGTATTCAATAACTTACATGAGGTATTCAACACTTTATTATAAAATGGACTTTTTGTTAGATGACTTTGGCCAACTGTAGGCTAATATAAGTGTCCTGAGCACATTTAAGGTAGGCTAAGTTAAGCTACAATGTTCAGTAGGTTAGGTGTATTAAATGTATTTCTGACTTATGACATTATTAACTTATAATGGGTTTATCAGGATGTAACTCCATCTCAAGTTAAAAAGCATCTCTGTAGTAACCCCAAATCACAATCAAAATAAAAAACTAAACCTTTTTTTATATGCCTTGCTTGTAGGGACTCATTCTAGTTACTTCAGAAAGTCCTTTCTGATCCTACTAATTCAGTCTGTTCTCTTTGATTCTCTATGACATGTTATTTAAAGCACTTCTATAGCTTTAGGCTCATTGTGCCTTGTACTATAGATATTTATATACTTGTCTAAACATCCCTACCATAATGCAAACCTTAAAAGGGCAAATACCGTATTTTAATCATCATGATGCCCTTAAAATTATCTAAACCAGTTCTTATCCAGAGCAGGCACTAATGAAATCAAAATGAATTGAGCACCACATTCGACAGCTTTTAAGCTTTACATTTGAGTGACTAACTGAATTGTGAGAGGTGTTGTTATGAAATTAAGCAGAAATTAGTTTTATAACATTTTGTCATGCACAAATAACATAAAACTTTTAGAACATTTTCTGGGAGTCATTGCAGTATATAATGTCTAATTTATTTCCACAAACATATGTTTGTTAAACATTCACAATTTAAATTATGGCTTTGTTTGTTTGCTTTTTTGCTAAATTGTCTTAAGTTTCTGGTAATATTGATCAACAAAGTAGTTGACAAACTTCTGAAATACTGGAATTGTGTTTTCTCTAATCTAATTATGGTTTATAATCTAATTATGGTTTATAACTCAAAGGTGAGTACTGAGCATTTTAGTATTTGTTTTGCATTGATTTCATCAACCAAATCAAAAACTTTTGTTGACCATCTCATTTACACCATGAACTGTTCCAGGGATTGGGAATTTATTGAGAATGAGAATTAGTTCTTCTCCCAGTCAAACTGTTCCTAAGGTTGTAGGGGTACAGATGCAAAAGCAATGGGGCCATTGCTTACTAGCAAAAAGGAAGAACACCTTAATGAGCCTGTGCATGTCAGGAAAATCTTTCTGAAGGAGATGACTTCTGAGTTGTCCTAGATTTAGTAAGAGTTAGTCAGGCCAAGGTCAAGTTGGAGAACGAAGGAGAGCTTTTGGACAGAGGGTACAAGAGGAGCAAAATGCCTGGTTTATGAGTAGAATTAGATATTCAAAGTTGATTAATTGTAAAATGCCTGGCAGAGAGTGCTTGGAAAAGTGGCTGGAGAAGTGGGGAGAAACCACATTAAAATGGGATCTGTAGGTCAGGTGGAGGAGCTTTGATGCTTGTCACTGAAATGTGTCAAGCAGAAGAGTGCCATATTTAAGTGCCCATTTTAGCTGGAGTGCTCCCATGCCCAGAAAAGAGAAGATAATGGCCTGTGTTTGGGCAGCTATACCAATGGTAGAGAGGTATTGAGATAAAATAAATAGGACTTGGTGGCTAATTGGCACAGAAGCACAAGGGTATGTAAAAGAATTAAGCTTCAAGCAGACTATAATTACTTCACTTCTAGATTTGATAAAGGAATGAGTCATAGCTGGAACACTGGCTGGGACTTTCAGCACATAGGTGTAGATAAAACCAGGAGCACAGGGAGCTTACCTAGGGAGAATATATAGAGTAAGATTAGCAGTGGGCCAAAAATGGCTTCCTGATGAATATCATCAATTAGAGAACAGTATCAAAGAGAGAAGTCCTCCAAAGAGAGGGAAATTAATGTCAGAGATATAAAAGGAGCTTCATGATGATGTGGTATGATGAAAAACAAAGGGATAAGTGTTTTCACAATGATTGAATAGTTGAGTGTTAGATATTTTTGGTATTGCTGGAGAATAAGAATCAAAAGAACAGCTTGGGTAACATAGTGAGACCTCACCTCTACACAAAATAAAAACATTTGCTAGGTGTGGTGGCTCATGCCTGTATGCCTGTAGCCCCACCTACTTGGGAGGCTGAGGTGGGAAGACCACCTCTGTTCGAGGATGCAGAGTTATGATTGTGCCACTGCACTCCAGCCTGGGTAACACAGTGAAACCCTGTCTTAAAAAAAAAAAAAAAAATCAGAAGAATAAAGACAAGGAGAATGAAAAGAAGAGGAGGAAGAAGAGAGCAAGGAGGAGATAAGGAGAAATTCCAATTTGAATTTTTTTTTCTTTTTTTGTGCGAGACAATTCTGTCAAGTGCTTCATATGCATTGCCCCATCCAGTCTTCAAACAACTATATGAAACAAGTACTTTTACGATAAAATTCTATGACACTTTAATTTATATATTAATGAAGGGCAGTTGGCTTTCAACCCCAGGAATTCCCAACCAGTCAGCTGCTCTGGCTCACTAGTTGTTTCATAAACTTCATAATAATAAAACTCTAGGGTGCCATGGTTGATGTTTTTTCGATGCCACTTACAGAGTTATGACAGCATTTGTTATATTACTCCCATTTTACAGATGAGAAAGCTAGAGAGAGCTTAGATGGTTTGCTTTGGCACAGTCATGAGGACATCAAAGGGGCATTATTTTGGCCAGATCCCACTTACTTCCACTTATCAACCAACTCTAAATTAGCATACTAACAGACACAGTGCTTGCTATTTAAATGTAGCTTCAAAAGCCCTTTTGCACAGATATTCTGAAATTGCCACTGGTCACAGGGACTGTGTTAATTAGCATATAACAGTATCATGAACTTGTGAATACTTTACATTCCATAAATACCAAATTAATTATTCTTTAAATATCCTACTTAATCTGATTCTCTTTCTAGTGCTGTGTATTCCCTAAATGCAAATGGATAAGTTTTCCTTTTTTATTCCTCTTAGATTTTGTACTGAAAAATAGGAGAACTTCACAACATCAGCATTATAATTCCCCAGAAACTCTGTATCAGCTCAGCTTTCCTCCTAGGCAGAAAAAGGTGACCTATTTGTTAAGTCTATTGTTCATTTTTATACATGTTACACTAATTAACATTGAAAAAGCCCCACCTTCCTCCTTGTAACCCTGATAAGAACTAGATATTAAAATAACATAGGCCATCTATAGTCAGTGAGCAGCTTCAGGAGAAAAATGCCATTGATATCCAAGCTATTTCAAAAGGGAAGCTGTGCTGAAGTTTCTGTAAACTATCCACAGTTTCAAATTAATAGTTCAATAGTACTACAATGCTACATTTTTGTAAGGAGTCTTATAAGCAAGCACATGAAAAGGAGATATTCATATATTCAACTGCCCTTCATGAGATCAGATGTCATGTCGTATGTACTAGACACACTTGGGTGGAAAATCCCTACATTGGAAGCTTGTGGAGGAGGAAACACTTGGCTATTTTTCATGTGACAATTTTATCTTCACTATGAACTGACAGGGTAGATAAATTGACTATGGGGTTTTCTACAGTACGCTTCCTTGAGAATAGGACTGATTCCCTGCAAATAATACCAAAGGAAGGAATGTAAGAAATATTTTACAAAATTTCTATTTTAAAATTTTCAGTCTGTAGAAATTGTGCATGCAATATACTTAATAGTATTTCTATTAGAGAATAGAGTAAGTGTGCTGCTTAGTTCCCCAAGTAAGGAATAAAAGTTATAATTAGATGTCATCACTATCAATTTAATTAGGTTTTTAAAAAGGGGGTTGGTCCACCTCGCCTGTTGGAGGCAGACATCAGGTCATGCCATGGAACTTGGCCATGCTGAAACTTTGATTGTGTATGTTCCTCCCAAGAAGGGGGATTTCAACTGTCTGATCTTTAGAAACAAAAGAAACTCCATCAGAAATCAGAGCAGTAATATCTGATTTGATATTCAGGGAAAAAAAATAAAATGGTCTTTGTTGAAAAGCCTACTGAATAATTTCTAGTATCTCTGAATTGTTCACTTTACAGTTTTTAAAAGAAATTAATAATCTCAGGTCTAGAATGCAAAAGGGACTATCATCTTTTCACTGGTGAAGATTCCTAAAACACCATGATCGATGCTCAAACCAAGCTTTGCACAAAGTGGCTTCTCTAGATTTGTAAACAAAATTTCCTCTTATAATGAAAAAAATAAAAATAAAATAAGAACTTTCTCTAATGACAGATGACCCCTAAAGTTTATGGATATGTAGTTGAAGAAATAGATACTCATATTTTCTAAATGTAGATCGAGACATAGCTTGGGAGAATCTGGAATTTTCTCCAATATGTACAAGATTTCATTTGGCATTTAAAATAACAATAAAATGGCTTTTAATAGTTTTGAGAAATTTTTAATCTACATTTGTGAAGGTTTCTCCTTTTTTCAATGATCAGTTATGTGCTGTCTTAGTATTTAGAGTCTGCTGTTTTCAATAAATTCAGACCTAAGTGTGTCCTCTTACTTTGGTTCACTTCAATTCAGCATCTGCCAACTCACCATTGGCTATGATCTGGAATCTATGCTAGGAACAAGAGCATTGAGCCATTGGTCAGTCTTCCCCCAGTTTAGCACAGGAGAGATAAAACTGTGTTTAGCCCATAACACAAGTTCTATTTGAAATAAAGTGCTTTTGGAGCATAGGAGAAGAGACAAATGTCCCTGCTTCTGTTTGACCTGGGCTTAAAATGATGAGTAAGATTTTTATCCAATCCTTTGCCCATTCTTCTCCCACCATGCCTTCCCCTGCTCATTTTCTTTGCAGCCAAATTCCATTTTATGAGTAAATGTCAGATTATGCTCTTTTTCTGCTTACATCCCTGATGATTTTTCTTTGCACTTAGAATAAAATCCAGTGTTTTCTCCATGGCAGGCAAAGGCCTCCAGGATCTGGCTTTGGCCTTGCCATCCTCATCTCTCCTTGCTTCTTACTCTGTCCTAGCCAGACTGGTCCTTTCGTTCCTCATGGTTGAAGCCCAAATCCACAGACTCTGACATCTACTGTTCCCAATGTATAAAAAACCTTTTCTCCCATCTTTTAATAGTTCGTGCTTTTTCTTCATTCAACTATCAACATAAATGTCACCTTTCCAGAGAGGCCTTCCTGAACCTCATTACATAAAGCACTCTCTATAATATCACACTATTTTATTTTGTTTTATTTTCTACTATTATCTTGTTAAAAGAAAAACTTTAGACAAATTAAATTGAACAGTTGAATTGGGCAAGGAACAACAGTTCGTGAATTGGGCAACCCCCAAACCAGAATAGGTTCAAGCAGACTCCATGCTGCTGCGTAGTTGAAAATTTATGGGCAGAAAAAGGAAAGTGAAATACAGAAAACAGAAGTGAGGTACAGAAGTGAAGTACAGAAACAGCCAGATTGGTTACAGCTTGCCGTTTGCCTTATTTGATCATGGTTTGAATAGTTGGCTGCTTGTGATTGGCTGAAACTCAGTGATGGAAACAAGGTAGTTTACAGTCTGTTTACACATCTGGAAAGGTCACAGCTCACTATGTAAAGATAAACTAGGCCAAATTTAAAATATGTAAGGAGGCAGCTTTGGGCTAAATTCTGTGTGACAATCTGAAAATACTGTAGTTCTTCTTTAATCGTCTAGGTTAGGACAGCCACCCTGAATGTCCATGGATTGCACCTGGATGAGTGAAGGCGCCCTGTTTGTCCAGTTCACTACAGTACTGCTAGCTCAAGAACAGGGACTGATACATCCTAGGAGGTCAGTAATCCTTGTTGAATGAATGAGTAACGATCACTACATTTTCAGATTCTTTGTCCAGGTTAAATAATAAATGAAGAATCTGGTTGAGTTTTATCTTTGTACAAGCGAATATGCCAAATTATATTTTGGTGCAGTTTTACCAACTCAATGATCTGTTTTTAAAAGAAGGCCAAACCTAATATAAGAAAAGAAAAGATGGAGGAAGTGTTCATGGCATCTATTCCTTGGAGTCCTTAGCCAATGCTGTTAGCCTTTCCTGGCACTAAATTCACAAATGTAAGAAAAATTAAAAATAAATTACCTCTTCCCCTTTTTATGATTTCAACAGTACCACTGTCTGTGAGTGTTCCCCAAAGAGGGTACATGGGGTCAGTTTGCACATAACTAGCAAGGTTGAAACACTATTTCAGTTTTGTTGCAATCTTTCCTTTATGAGAAGGCTAACGTTCCAATATTATTAAAAATGCAAACCAATAAGACATAAAATGGCTTGCTTATTGCTAACATTTATGCAAAACCACTTAAAATGTTAAAAATATTAATCTCCTACCCTATGTAGCAATTAATGCTGCACAGACGATGACAATTGTTTTTTCCACTGGAAAATCACCAGCAATCCACATTCTCCTCTTCTACTTAATTAACACAACTATATATATCCTTCAAAGTCACAGGAAACTAGTGTAATTGCTTTTGTAAATTCAACTAGTCTCCAATGAAGAGCAGACTGCTAAATTAAATGCAAGTAATTTGAAGCTTAAAAAATCAGAAATATAGACATTCTTGCCTCTGTATAGCGTGAGGTGATATAGAGGTCAGGGAAAGAAAGGAGAAAGCAAGAATTCCTGGATTTGCCTTTGATTCTCTGTTATTAGGAACATTTTAAAGACTACTTCTCAAGCAGAAATCATGTTTTATAAAATAATTATAATCAGCCATAACGTTGATGACAACATAGATATGTGCTGAATTGATTTGGAATCACAAATTGTGTGTGTATATATGTGTCAAATAATCTTAGCAATTCTGAAAAGCAGAAGACAATAAGGATGGAAGAAACAAGATAGAAAAGAAAATTTGTATTTTTTACTTACTTGTCTGTAGAGAAGATAAAAGAGAAGAAAACGGGGATGTGAGAAAGGAGAGAGATGGAAAGACAGAGATCAAAGATGAGATTTACACAGAGGATCTTCATTATTTATGGATCCTCATTGTTTATGGGTTTGAAAATTTGCCTACTCACTAATATTTATTTATATCCCCCAAATCAATACTTACGATGCATTCTAAGGCTTTGCAGATATGCACATGTGTGCAGAACAATGAAAAAGTTAAGTTTTCCGACACCCGCATTCCCAGCTGAGGCCAAAGTGATGCCCTGCCTTCTTGTTTCAGCTCTCATACTGTAACCAAGTGTCCTATTCATTGTATGTTCAGTGCTTCAATTTTTGCACTTTTGTACTTTTCCTTGGTGATTTCTGTGTTTAAAATGGCTCCCAACATAGTGCTGAAGTGGTGTATTGAGTTCCTAAGTGCAAGAACACTGTGATGTGTTTTACGGAGGATGTACATGTGTTAGATAAGCTTCATTCAGGCATGACTTACAATAATGTTGGCTGTGAGTTCATTATTAATAAATCGACAACATATGTTAAATAACATGGCTTTAAAGAGAAACACACATGAAACAAGGTTACACATTGATAGGTTGATGAAAATGTAACCAGAGACTTACAGGAACCTAACTCTACATTTCTTCTAAGAGCAATGATTCAGTATTTGCTAATTCCATTTTGCAGGAACTTTATAGAACATAACGACCTTATACAATGGAATGTCTGGGGGGGGCGGGGTATGTGTGTATGTGTGAAGTGAGGCAGAAAGAAAAAAGAGGTAAAACGGGAGAGTTATCTCATGTCTTGATTAAGTGTGGATCACTTATCTAGAGGAAGGATTAAAGTGATCAAATAAGAAATAAAATGATTTGAAGAGCAAGTGGAAGTTAATTTAGGCAGAAAGAGGGTCACAAAGACAAGAACTAAGAAGAAACTTCAAGAGTTTAACTTTCCTTCGTTATGCAGATGAGGGATGTGGGAATTGGCATAATGGTCAAAGCAAGCCTCTGGAGCTCAATTCAAATGATTCTCACCTTCTTAACTTCCCTGGGTCTCATTTCATCTTTCTAAAATGGAAAAAATAATATGTCACATAAGACTGTAGGGAGAATTAAATAAAATAATAAATCAAAGTTTACAGAGATGTGTGTAGCATGTATTCAAGCACTAAATAAATAATTGGATTATGAATAAATGGATAACCAGACTTACATTTACCAGAAACTTGCCAGTGTCCATGTGCCCTTATCCTCTGATTAGTGGGTTTTCGTTGATGTTGTTGCTATTGCACCATTCTGGGGTCCTGGAGGTACCAGTTGGGTTGACTTACTTCTAGATGCCATCATGATAGTTGGCCTGGGGAAGTTTATATTCCCAACATATGCTTTTGGAGTATGGACTACGTAGTTGAAGAAAAATGTAAGCAGGTGGTTAAGAGAAAGATAGATAATTGCACCAGTTTTCTAATAAAAGAAAATAATTTCCAAAGAACAGAAGTAAGAAATCATGCTACCTTGTACACATCCACTGCCCAATCATCTAGGTTCACAAAATGGAATTGACTTTGATTCCCACTATGAAAATAAAACAAACTCGTGTAAGAAGGAAGATGTTTTATTCATATCCCCCATTTTAATGAAAAGAAAGAGAAATAACTGCATCTTGAAGTCTCAGTTTCTTCATGTCTAAATGGGAATAATAATATCTACTTTTAAAAATAATGTTTAAATCCCTAGAATTCATTTATCATAGAGCATTCATTTATCATAGAGCATCATAAAATAATGTTAAAATCCCTAGAATTCATTTATCATAGAGCATTCTACCAAATTTGGAAATAGAAACCTAAAAACTAAATTTTGTTAGGATTTAAGGTAATTTATTTGATCTCACTTTTCACTATTAAGAAAGCCATTGAATGAAATAAAATTACAGTGCATTACTGTGATAGTTAATTTTGGATCAACTTGAATGGGCCATGGGGAACCCAGACATTTTGTTAAACATTATTCTGGGTGTAACTGTAAGAGTGTTTCTGGGTGAGAGTAACACTTGAATCACTTGAATCAGTAGACTGAGTAAAGCACACTGTCCTCCCCAATGTGAGTGGGCTTCGTCCAATCCACTGAAGCCCTGTATAGAACAAAAGGACAGATTAAGGAGTCTGTGCTTCCTCTCTCCCTGTCTTTGGGCTGACACATTGGTCTTCTCTTGTTTTCAGATTTGGACTTGGACAAAAATTTTACCATCAGCTCTCTGCTTCTCAGGCCTTTGGACTTCATTTGGAACTACACAATCAGCACTCCTGTGTCTTAGGCTTTCACACTTAGACTGGAACTACATCATGTGATTGGCTGAGTCTCCTTCTCTCCAACCATAGATCTTGGGACTCCACAGCCTCCATAACCACACAAGCTAATCATTACAATAAATCTCTCCCTCTCTCTATCTCTTTCTCTCTATATAGATAGATATCCTATTGGATCTATTTCTCTGGAGAACCCTGACTGAGTAATACATTACCTTTTATATCACATCTACACAGACCTACATAGAAATTCTGTGCAATGTGTTATGAATAATAATAATAAACTATTATTTCACATGTCAGAGGAAACAATTCAGGATACAACTACTATTTTAATACATTTAGTCGATCCTTTTTTTATTAACGTGAGTGACTGGTACAGAGCTGGTAAATGAAATCTACAGATTTTAGAACTTTGCAGTCCCAGATTAGACCAGATAATGTTGAAGAACACTTCAAAGAATTTTGCTTTTTGTCCTGCTTCTCTCAAAGGGATCCTGGCAAAAGTTCATATTTTCATCTGGAGAAGCATATCATTTTAAAAACATATTTTTCTTTAAACCCATTCAGTTACCTGCCTACATTTGTATTAAGTACAAACTTTCATACAATTCTTGCTGTGTCCTGTAATATAACATCCCATAACAGATTCATTGAAAAATGTGACTTTAAATTTGAAATCAAATAATGGTACATTTTTAGCCATTTCTACTGCCTTTGATACACGTATGTTTTTATGAATAGGATTTATGCTTATTTCTTCAGAACTGACAAAGAATAGTATTTGTTAGTGTCAATTTAAAAAAGTATTCCATCAAATAAAATAGTGTGGTTGCTGCTGTTTTATCATTTTACAGTTGTGCAAATTGGAGCATATGACCATGAGAGGAGACAGGACTATACTTGAGTTAATTGTCCCAAGTGCACACTATTTATTATATATTTGAAGGTTAATGAACTCTGAGCTGTAAAAATTCACCTCATTGAATTTCAAAAATATTACAAGTAGGTAAGGAAACTAAATAAATCATCAGATTTACTCAATCTAAATATTTATTTTTATCCATTTCTAGAGTAAGATGAAAGCATTTCCCATCATCAGAGTGTAGGGTTAATGTATGAGAAGACCATTAAACTCCCATCACTTAAACATAACTGCCTCATGTTTCTATATGATATTTCAAAGCTATTTTTAAGCCATTTAAGCTTTTCAATTTATACTAAACATCCACCCAGAGATTTCTTGTTAAATTTAGTGCAATATTCTAAGTGATTGGCATAACTTGAGTTTAAATAAATTTTAGAGTAAAAGTAATTTCTAAAATACAACTTACATAATTTTCCTCAATGCATCACTGGCTCTGAATAGTGGCTTTCAAGTTTAAATCACTAAAAATCTTTTAGAATCCCCTTGCAGCTATACTTTGTATAGATCTACTGTGAATTTTAAGGAGTTAATTGGTACAAAAATGACAAAATAACATATATTATACTTTCATATTTCTAGTTACCCAGAATAATTTAGAAGAGCCAATATTTCACAAAATGTGTGGGAACAATAAAGAAACAGAAAATTTTCAAAGAAGAATTAAAATGACTTTTGTTTCCTGATAAAATGTTTGATCTGCGAAGAGTACTATTGGCTAGAATATCATTTTCTGAATTAGTGTGTCCTGGGACCCGGAGGCCTGTGACAGGAAACTTTGGAATTTCACCTGGAAGGAGCGGATGACAATTGGGACTGATTGGCTGACTCATCAATGAAGACAGAAAGCTGAGGTAGGATACAAAAGGGCTATTGATGGCTTTTGTCTGTGTCAGACAGAAGCCTAAAGGGAAGGGTGACTGCTCTTTCCTAGTGTCATGGATGTCACATGATGGAAAGTTTTATGTTTGTTTCTGACATTAGGCAAACAAAAACCTTTTGAGGGCTGAATTAGGCTTTTGTTTTGAGCCTGCAAGCTGCTACTCATTCCTGTTGATGAGTACTGATCTGATTTCAGCCTTTTCATTTTTATAGTGTTAACTGTGTGGGGAATGTGTGTAGAAGGCCGGACACAGGACAACCGACCCCATCTCCCTTGAGTTCACATACCTTTTGGAATTTTCTTTTCTTTTTTTTTTTTTTTGTTTCGTAGAGGGGGCTGTCTCAGGAGCTTCGCAATCTCTTTGCTTAAATGAACAATATGAGTTAGGCCTTCTGAAATCAGTTTAGCAAAAGACTCTTTTTTCTTTTCCCTCTGGGGAAGGATACAACACTATCACCACAATTCAGCTCTGCTTGTCGGGGTCTGTGCAAATTGTGAGGAAAAGAGTGCTTTGAGGGAGCCTTTCTGTTCCCTTTGGTCCCTGTGATCTGTACTCACTTGAGGTTCTGAGGTTCGATATATGATGACTTGGCAGGAAAGATAAATCCGTTTTTTAAAGGTATGGTAAGGATTGCATTCTTGTTGAGGGAGTCGTGTATTGGAAAAACTGAAGTCATTTTTAAAGCCCTTGATTATGGCAGACTTTCAAATATATACATTCACTTTGAATTAAAAGAATCCAAAGAAATGAGAATAATTTCTGCTTTCTGTGGCCAGACTTTGAAGTGGAGAAATGTGGAAGTAAAAGCAAATAGCATAACCTGTTTTAATCAAAAGGAGTCTAGCAAGAAACAATCAATTAAAGAACAGTCTGATTCTCTGCGACATCAATGTATGAAAATCTGTTAGACGCCAGATTGTGTCTCAAGACACATATGATGAACTGAACAAAATGACCTGCTAATAGCTTTTACGGGTAAGAAATGCATCATGTTATTGGTAATTCTGCAGATGGTAAATCAAGCTAATATCGAAGCTGAAACAAGCTACTTGTTAAATGTAGTTCAAAATGATTTTCTCTGTTATTCAAAAACTGTATTACGCTTAAAAGAAAGATGATTATGCCTTATATTTCTAAGCATCTTAAATGGGTAAACATTCCCATTCTACTATGAAGTCATTTAATTTTTAAATCCTTTGGAGAGAGCATGTCTGAAATAAATCTAAGCTGAGAAACGCTATGTTTATTTGGATTATGAGCAGGAACTAAAATGTAAAACCTGTGCTGAAATTGAAGTGTGACTCTACTGCATACAATGCACATTAGATAATATTTCCAGTCAGCATTTGGAACACTGACCTGGTGAATTTGAACATTTGAGCACAATGCACATTAACAAATGGTGAAGGGATGGATATGCCAATCATATTATTGACTCTCTTGAACAGTCTGATGTGCCCAAAGAACACTTTAGCTTCCATTTTATTGTTATAAAATCAAAAGTAGATAGCAACACAATTCTAGGAAGGAAGGGGAAGTTGAAAAAGAGGAGTCAGGACAACAGCCCAAGAGAAAACTCCAATAGGAAATGAAAGGCTTTGACTAGCCATGATATACAAGGGGAAGCTTAAGCAAATGAAAGGAAAAATCAACTCTGCTGACGGATAGGTCAGATCACTGAATCCCAAAATAAGCCCCTCCCATCTTCAAGGTGGCTATTGTTAACCTGAAATTGTTTAGTTTGACATTGTACACGTCATATAAGGAAGCCCATTAATTTGTATTAACTGGGAATAAGATCAGTTATAAATGCATATTTATTTTATTTTTTTGAAGTGCAGTTTCAGGTATATGGATAGGAAATCTTCAATTATGAGTTTATTTTCAAATAAATGTAATTTAAGATGTATGTATGTTTTCAGATATATGTGTGTTCATATATATTTACACAAATGCATTCATGTATATAAATGTGCAGACATATTGTATACATATTATAATTGTATGAACTGCTAATACTATTGCAATTCCAGGAAGCTGCAATAACTTGTTTGGAGTAAAGGAAATAATTTTTATTTCCTTTAAAAAAGATTATGTCCAGTGGAATCATATTTCTAGTCTTAGAAAGTGTTCAGGATCTAGAGTCTTTAAAAATTGAATGTATTTTAATTCTGAATTTACCTATTACTTGGGACATCTTGAAGAAAATCAGTTTAAGGTCTTAAATTTCCAGTATTTTACTGACAAAAATTTAGCTATTTATTAACTCTATGATATGACTTTAAAAACAGTGACAGTAATTCTATTTTTTAGTGGTAATAAAAGGGTAAAATATCACCTTGTTAGAAGAACAGATGTTTATAATCCGTTGATATCTACTGATTCACTGCAGAACCAGAAATTTATAATAGGACTAATTCTAGGCCAAATTGTGAAGCTGGGAATCGTAACAATCAGCAGTCCTTCAAATTCCCCTAAGAAATCCTTTTCGCAAAGATTTGTAATGTCTCCTCTAGCTCTTTTTAAGGCCTCTTGTCTTCACCTAGGGTCTCCCCATTGCCATTCCTCACCTTTACCAACCTTTCCCGTTAACTTAAGCACTGTGATAAAGGCACGAATAAGATATTACCTCAGCAGTTTCTAGAATGTTTTCAGCTTAAAATACCAACAAATACAACTGAAAGTGAGCTAATTCATAAAGACATTTATTATTTTACATAGCAAAATGTCCAAAGGAGGACAGTTCCAGGTTTAGTTCATTGGTCAGCTCGACACTAGCAACTGTTCCCCCGAACTCTACCATCCTGAATATATTGACTTATCCTTTTAGGCTCCATGTTTCCAAGATGGCAACCACAGTTCTTTGTATGACTTGAAGATGACAATATGCGAAAGAAAAAAAAAAAAAGAAACTATCTCATGTACTTTTTTAAGAGTAAGAAAAAACTTTTGAGAAGTTACCCAGCTGATTTTGTCTTAGTTGTCATAGCAAAAAATGCACCACATACCCACACCAAAACCCATCACTTCGTAATGGGAATCAAATCACCACTACTGGCTCCAACCAATCATGAACCATGCTGGAAAGAGAGGAGCTAGAGTTTCACGTCCATTTTTGTCATATTGGCTGGGGGATGGTGACAAGGGATGGCAAGGAAAATTCACAGAATGTAAGAGAGAAGGAATGCTAGTTAGACACAAATTAAGTTGGGAATTTCACTTGGCTGCTAGCAACAGTTACTTTAAAAAAGATAATTTATTTCTCTACCACATAAAAGAAGTGTAAAAAGTGAATAAAAAGAAGTGTAAAAGAAAGCATTCCAGGGCTAGAATAGTTACTCGGGGGCGTCTGCAAGAACAGAGGCTCTTTCAATTTTCCTCAAATATTATCTTTATCATGTGACTTCCACCCTCAGAAATACTTCATGAGATCCAAAATGGCTGCCAGAACTACACTCATTGTATGTGCATTTTGAGCAGGAAATAGGATTGAGGATGGAAATGGAAAAAAACAAAAGGCTTAAAATTTCTATTTATAACATTTTTGACATTTGAGAACTTAATCTCATTAACTTATCTTATTGCAATGAAGGCTAGGAGATGTAGCATTTTAGCTGAGTACATTGACTTTCCCAAATAAAATATAGAATTCTTTTACAAGAACAGAAGGGAAGAATGGAAATTAGTTAATTCCCAATATAATAGGCCATAGGTTATTACAAAACATATGCTGTTCACCAAAACAATTTCAATATTAACATTAATTATACAATATAGTTACTTATGTGTTTTATAGCTTGCTATAGAATTAAAGAAATCATAATAGTGTGTCAAGATGTAATTCTTTCCTACTTTTTCTTTGCTAAGTGCCTCTCACTATCTGGAAGTATTCTGAGATAGAAGCTGGGAAGCATCAGATTTAATATATATTTGTGATTCCATGAAGCAAAATAGAAATTCTATCAATTCTTACTGTGTTAAGACTGGGCCGGGGTGCTGATGAAGTTGATACATTGTAAGGTGGAAGGCACCACCAAAAACTACAGGAACTCTTAGACATTTCTCCCTACAAAATATGTCCAGTCAAGGCTTTTATGAGAGGATAACTCTGTAGTCAACTCTAACAAAAAAGAGAAAACCAAGAAAATAGTGAAAATGTAGTCATGATTTGAGGTTTGTATTTCTTAGCAAGATCAGGTACACATAAGAATTTGGCAATTTTCATTAGAAAAATGTAGTGAAAGTGCCATGTAGTGTATGTTGGACTTCTTACATGAGCAGGCCTTTTTCTTGGATCATGGGGCATAATTAAATGCTCCAGAGTAAGCCAAACATAGATTGCCCACCGAACTCTGTAAAGAAATGTAGACAAGCTCTGTCAATACATGTAGATATCCAACAAGTTTTGTTACTCTGACTGATAACATAATAGAAGTGTTTGTTTTTATTTGTGTTTCTGATAATCAACTCTTTGGTGTGTCAATTTCCTTATATCATTCTATCTGCTCGTGGATATTAATTTTTCCAGTTAGCCACAAAAGTTATGCATAAATTGATATTTTATGTTGAAAAATTATATCATTTGCTCAAAATACTTCTGTCAGGCACACTTGGAAGATAAAAAATTAGCTGCAAAACTTTAATAACCTTTCAAGACAACAAATTAATGGGCTGAATCCATTCATAAACCATTGGAGCATGGACAAAAGGAATTATTACAACATGAATAAAGAAAGCATGCTTTGGTACAGATAATTCTATGAACATAATATGCTTCTAAGACTTCTGTAAAAGCTTAACAGCCCTGACCTAGATCAACACTGTGGCTCTTTTTTCCTGTCCCTTTTTGAGATCTATGTACAATCATGTTTATTCTATTTACATTTTTAGTTTTGTGGGATGGAAAGGAATATAATCTGACAGCCAAAGAACTGTGTAATTCACAGTAGACCTTGATTCTGCTTCTAACTTCTCTATTCTTACTGGAGATTCTAGTCCAATTTTGATTCAGAATTCCCTTGCAGATGCAATGGAGCTATAATGTTTTCACAGCCAGCTTTCCATATAAATTCAAACAACACAATGCCATTCCTGTTTTCAGTGACAGTGCTAATAACTGTACAGGTAATGGTACTATATTTAGTGGCATTTCCTTATAACATGGTTTGTTAAACATCAGAGTTCAGTCAGAGACATGTCCACTGCTTTACTTTTTTCCAGTAGGATTTCATTACTGACATTATTAGAGGCATCTCATTATATACATTGGTCTCATTTATGAGACAGGTTTACATAGAATCTAAAGGCTACATATGGTTATATAGGAAAAACCAAGTTATTAGTAAATCATTTATCACTAAAGTTAAAGTAATTATGAGACATCTTACTAATCATTCTAATGTTTTATGAGATATTGCTTATAAATTATTAGCAATGAATATTGAATTAATGATCTTTTGACAAAAACATAAAAAAACTTTCTGACTTCTGTCTCATTCTTCTAACATTTCGAGATTTTGCTGTCACTGATGTGGAGGCAACCTATTTACACTGATTCAAACTTGTTGACATTTAAGTGTTAAAAAAGCACTATCTATGCAGTAGAAAGAATATAGGAATGACATTCACAAATATTTCCAGCTGTCAACAAGTCAGGTTTCTTACTAACTGTGAGCTCTAGAAGTATTGTGTTCTTTTGATAGAGTGAGAAATACTGTTACCTCAGGTTCTTTGTGTGTGTGTGTGTTTTTGTAACCATGTACTTATCCCTATTAATTAGCAAAATATATGAGTCTTTCCATTTCTCCCATCTTAATGTGCATGATTCTCCCTTTAAACAATAGCAGAAAATAATTTTCCATGCGTTCAGCAGACAGGTGGAATAGGGGATCATTCACATGAAAACCAGGGATACCACCTCCCATAAGAAAGAATTTAATTAAAGATCTATTTTTAGTAAGTAGGTAAGTAGTAGCACAAACTGTAAAATATTCCTACTCTAACAGTCATGGAAAAAAGATAAAACAGGAGTATCTCTTTCCTTTTATCTTCCCAAGGAAAATATAACCTCTCATTTGTGCATTGAATAAAGAGACCCTCACTGACATCTCAGTAAGACATCTAACCCTGTGAGTGTCCACTCTGTTGCTGAGATGAATAGGGCTGTCTCTTTCCATCTCCTGGCTTCTCCTTGTCTAAGAAGATATAAAGGCAGAAAGGCAGGAAATGCAGGGGAGTTAATACCACACCCTTTCTCCTTCTAAGAACTAACTTCACTGAGAAAGGAGTCCCTACCCATCTGTCATGCTGGGAAAGGATGTTAATACTTGCTAAAAATAAAATTGTGGGATATAGTAATAAAGCACAGTAAGCTAGCTAGCCTGACCTCTGGTCCTAGCTGCATCACTTACCAATGCATAAACTTGGCAAATTACTGGATTTCCTTGTGTCTCCATTTTCTCCTCTGTAAAATGAGGATTATGATAGCACCTACCCTACTGGTTACTGTGGGAATTAAAGAATTTAGCATTTAGAACAGTGTGTGGCACATAGTAGTCACTACCTTGCTTCCCATTCCTGCTCTTTCTTCTTTGTCCTAGTCTCATGCTTCTAATTTCTTCAGATGATTTTGGACCATGACAACTAAAATTTTTGAAAAGTCATATGAGTAGAATCACTCTGGAAGCTTGAAAGAGGTAGATTTAAGACCAGCGACATAATGTACTGTTTTGTGTAGGATTTAGCATTTTGAGTACGTAGAGGAAATTATTATGGTGTGATTGGAGGGTTTTTGAGTAGCACCCCTACATTCCAAATCTCTCTTTTGCTATCCATCAAAGTATTAGTGTACTCTGTGAAATAAATTTCTCCAAAACTCAGTGAGTTAAAACCAGAAACTATTTTTTTAATCTTGCAAATTATGTGGGCATAGCTTAGATGGGTGTGTCTGGCTCAAGTTGTCTGATGAAGTTTTAGTGTTTCACCTGACACTCTGGTCTCACCTGAAGGTGTGATTGGGGAGGGATCTGCTTCCTAACTCATGAACATGACCAGCTACAATGTCATAAGGCAACCTTGGGGAGAGGCCCATGGTTGAGGCCCAAGGCTTTCTAATGACCACATTTAGTTTGTAGGTTGTCTTGCAGAATGTTGTTCTTCCCTTTGTTAAACCAGACCTTTTAGTATATGTCTATAAAATTAAACTATCAGGGAATTCATGTGCTGTTAGATTTTGCCAATGTCTTGGGAGAGATGGATCCAAATTCACTTGGATTTCCTTGCTTTCTGTGATATAAACACTTCTCATTTATAATATATGAGTGGTTCTTCGCACCATTCCACTCTAACTTTGGAATGTTAGACTTTTATGTTCTTCAGGCCACTCCATGACTGAAGTTTTTCCCATGCTAATGTACACTGACCTGCACTGATCAGAATTAGCTTGTTGGTCTCTCTCCATTCTCACTGTCATCTTTCCTCTTCATCTGCTTCCCTCTGAGGACCAAATTCATGCCACTATACACAGCAACTAAACAATCTCCAGTGGCTGTTTCTAATTTAAATTGGTGAATTTGGCCTAACCAAATCCATTAGTAAGCTCTGTAGAATCAGAAGATTTTCCATTTAATAGAACTTGGCCCCTTAAAAAACTGTTAGTGTTTTAAATTGCAATTATATTTCTTTTCATTATTCTCCAATTTACATAAGATTTTTTAGTTCTTGTTAATTTTTACCTTTGAGATTTCTGTGGTTCAAACGTATGGAAAGGTAGGTATGGGCTGATTCAGTTTTTAACTGTTATAAAGAATTTTAAACTTCCTATTCCTTGCCTCTTTATAATTTTGGAGAGCTGCAAAGGTCAAGTTTTTAAGTTTATTTATTTATTCATTTTTTGATACAGAGTCTCAATCTTGCCCAGGCTGGAGTGCAGTGGTGCAATCTCGGCTCTGCTTCCTGGGTTCAAGTGATTCTCCTGCTTCAGTGTCCCAAGTGTCTGGGATTACAGGCACCTGCCAGAGCTGGCTAATTTGTTGTGTAATTTTGGTAGAGATGGGATTTCACAGCATTGGCCAGGTTAGTTTCGAACTCCTGACCTCTAGTGAACTGCCCGCCTTGGCTTCTAAAAAGATTACCGGCATGAGCCAGCAGCATGCCTGGTCTTAAGTTTTGATTTTAAATTTTACAAAATGTTTTCATCAGTTTCATGTCTCTGAAAACACACTGAAATGCAAACAATTGGGTTTATTTTAGAAACATGATTTATAATACAGGTGGTGCACACAAGGTTTGAAGAGGCTGCCCTGATATTTTGTCAGATATTCTCAGGCTTCATTTAATTATATTTTTATAGGTATTACCAGTTTTTATTATGCTATTTATTCCAACTTTTGTTCTTTGTAGCTAAAGTTGTGCTTTATCAAGCCCTCTCTTCTAATATGCTGTCAGTTTGTCAAGTCTAAAATTTGAATGATCTCTTTCAATAATATAATTGCAAATTGAAAATTATAATAACAAAGCTTAATTATTTCTGCTAAGGATTTACAGCAACCCCACCCAAAACTGAATTAATGTTTTGAAAGAAATATGTCTTTATATTAAGAATTTTAAACTAAGATATTTAAGAAAATGAAAAGTTGAAAAAAAATTTAAACGATACACTTTAAGAAGAGAAGGGGGCCGGGCGCGGTGGCTCAAGCCTGTAATCCCAGCACTTTGGGAGGCCGAGACGGGCGGATCACGAGGTCAGGAGGTCGAGACCATCCTGACTAACACGGTGAAACCCCGTCTCTACTAAAAAATACAAAAAACTAGCCGGGCGAGGTGGCGGG
>NW_012115810.1:1109781-1116152 GCF_000951035.1 Colobus angolensis palliatus | reverse complement strand
AGAGTGAGACTCCGTCTCAAAAAAAAAAAAAAAAAAGAAAGAAAGGAGAGAGAGAGAGAAAGGAAGGAAGGGACAGAGAGAGGAGGAAAGAAGGAAGGAAGGAAAGAAAGAAGAGAAAGAAAAAAGAAAGAAAGAAAAAAGAGAAAGAAAAGTTAATGATAATTTGTGAGACAGAAATAAAACTTTTTTTTTTTTTCTTTTGAGACAGAATCTAGGACTGTCACCTGGGCTGGAGTGCAATGGAGCAGTCTCAGCTCACTGCAGCCTCCACCTCCCGGGTTCACGAGATTCTTCTGCCTCTGCCTGCCAAATAGCTGGGGGTTACAGGTGCACACCACCACACTTATCTAGTTTTTTGTATTTTTAGTAAAGATGGGGCTTCACTATGTTGGCCAGACTGGTCTCAAACTTCTGACCATGTGATTCACCCATGTTGGCCTCCCAAAGTTCTGGGATTACAGGTATAAGCCACTGCACCTAGTGAAAATCAAACGATTTTTGAAACTTAAGCATATCACCAAGAAGGGGCTGTAAACTTTCAGATTCTTAATCATGTTTTACAACAAAACAAGCCCCAAAATACCAGGTATTTAAAATAATATAAATTATTACATTACTTTTGTTACAGTCTCACCAATGCACCACAATGTAGCAGTTTCTTATAGCCCAAGGTATCACCCAAAGTTCCTGGTCTCACGATCAAGAAAGTTATGGAGTGCAGACACCAATGGTAAGGTTGGAGCAAAAGTTTAATAGATGCAAAAGGAAAGCTCTGTGCTGTGGAGAGGGGACCCAGAAGAGGGTTGCCATTTTTACAGTTCAATGCATAAGCTTTTATAAGAAACCGATGAGGGCTGGGCATCTCATTTGCGCAAGGCACATATTTCTGCTAACTCCACCCCATCCTCCTAGTGTGCTTGCAGATCCTTAGTTTGAGTAACTCCATATTGCTTTGTTCCGCTTACTGCACATGTGTCAGGGGATGGAATTATCCATCATGGACATGTCTGGGCAAGTCACCTGTGTAGACTTTCTTACCTGCATGGCTGTGGGAATGTCTTAGGCAAGCTTCTTTGTGCAAGTTGCCTTATCTATCTATACCTGTAGGCTGTTCTTTTGTTTGAAAGAATTCAATGGAAGAGCCACCCTAACTGCCTACCTGACTGGTTTCTTCCATTCTCCTCTCTCACTTTTACAGTACTTCTCTGAGAATAAAGATTAATATAAATGTTTATTTTCACCTTTTCTGGTTATCCATAGCTACTTTATTATTCATAAAGTCAAATAGGTTTTATAATTCTAACTTTTAAAAATAACGAAAGTGACCTGACTTCAACTACTCTTGTTGCCATTATACTTAATTCAAATCAGCTAAAATATTTTGAAATTTAAAAGAAAAAGATAATAGCAAAGGGCAGGCTAATGTATTAAATTACCTGAAAGGAAGAAAAGTATTTTTTGGAATTCATGTTCACACTAACCTTTTGATATTCAGGACCAATATGATGGCATTAGCTCTTTGCTAGACAGTGTTGTACCCTTCAGAAGATGTTGGCAACTTTTCATTCTTAAAATAACTTTTTCCTTTGGCAATCACTGAGCTGTACACTTAGTAACCACTCAGAGGTCATCAAGGAAATGCGAGAAGATTCAAGTTTAATAGGGGAAAAAAGGCTTATTATTGTCATCTTTCATTACATTTCAACCCAAAACATGGAGTGGACTTTTTTTATCCCCATTCAGTGAGGGTCTTTTTCTTTTTTCTACCCATTGAGTTTTCTTTTTTTTTTTTTTTTTTCTACTTGAAACACCTACCTCAATGTTCCTATGTGTCTTTCCTAGAAACTTTCTAGGAACTCTTGGGAGCAGTTGAATATCAATAGGGTAATGTTCATGGTAATGATACTTATATTACAGTTTTGTATTCCCTACTTGTAGCTATAGGAAAATTAGAACAAATATGCTGGCCAAGGTTAAACAAAAACAAAACAAAACAAAAAAACCCCACTAAGTTTCAAAGTCTTAAAGTAACCTGCCAAACCTCACCTGGCTGGCAGTGATGTAATTTTTATGTGACTTTGGTGGATCGAGCCAGTATCATGAATTGATTACATACATATGCATAAACCCAGTTTTCTCTATCTTAACATAGAGGCAAAGAAAATTTTTCACTAGCACAAACTACATCACTAAATCTGTTAGGGCGGAAGCCCACAGAAATTTTGGCAAGAGCAATGGGAGTTCCTCTGGTCAATCTTTATTTTATATGAGATAATCAAAAATAACTTTTATTGTGAGATAATCTTGCATTGATATAATACTTCAGAGTTTATTTTATCAAAATACTTTTATGTATGTTCACATTTTTCTTAACATTAAAAGTGAAATTAATAATTATCAATTCTTATTAAGTGACAGTCATTATGCTAAGAACTTTATATCTTATCTACACAATGTGAAGTAGCACTTGTTACTGACTATATTTTATTGATGTGGAAAAAGACTGAGAGAGATTAAGTTATATATAAAGCATAGGAATTCAACTAGTGTTAGCTTAAGTGAAAAAAGGAGAGTTACTGGCACACAACAGAATAGCTCACAGATTTCCAGTAGGACCTTAGGGACTAGGATGGAGGATCCAGCTCTGCTAGAACGCTCTCCTACATTCCCTCTTCCTACTTCTCTGTGGGGGCTGGATTAGTGGCTGCTGACATCCCTAGGGTCACATCCCAATTGTTTCCTAACCTGAGAAAAAGAAAAGACTTTTCCCTGTCACCTTTAACTTGACAAACCTGGGAAGGACACAGAATAAAAATACCACTAAGAAGACTTCATTTGGCCACATGCAGTTGCTCACGCCCAGCACCTTGGGAGGCTGAGGTGGGTAGATCGCCTGAGGTCAGGAGTTTGAGACCAGCCTGGCCAACATGGTGAAACCCCTATCTCTGCTAAAAATGCAAAATTAGCCGGGCGTGGTGGCTCACGCCTGTAATCCCAGCTACTTGGAGGCTGAGGCATGAGAATCTCTTGAACCCAGGAGGCGGAGGTTGCAGTGAGCTGAGATCGCGCCATTGCACTCCAGCCTAGGCGACAGAACGAGAAAGACTCTGCCTCAAAAAAAACAAAAACAAGAAGACTTCATTTCAGGCATTGTGTTAAAACCTTTGCACTCCACAAAATTCCCAAGAGCTAGTTATTATTATCACCATTGTTTATTTATTTTTAACAGAGTTAGAAAGTCAGGAACTTGACCCAAGTTTTAATAGTTAGGAGATGGTTGTGATTGCTCTTCAATTAAGGCACTCTGATGAAAAATACCATCTCCTTAACTACTCCATCTATGTTGTTGCCAGTTGGCCTGGCCTGGGTCTCATGCCTATCAACGAATCAATTGCCATGGCTAAGGAGATGTTATCACACTGCTGCAATCTAGGTCTAGTGCCCGTGCCTGTGGTTAGAAGATTTAATTTTGTTACAGAAAGGAGTGACCACCTCAAGGAACTTGCCTGAGATTATATGGCAGTAAGTAGAGAAGCGACCAGGAACCTAGTTCTGTCTGATTCCAGAGCCTAAATTCTTATCTTATCCATCTATACTATCTTCAATAATATCTTATATTGCTATCATTTTACAGATGAGAATATCGACATGGTTAAGTGACAATTTCCCCGAATATACATAGCAAGAAATAGAGGGAAATAAAAGTCAACCCAGATCTCTCCATTCCTTGATCCAGTGTTTTGACTACCCTATCTAGCTACCTTGTAGAGGTGATAGAAGGTTTTCATTATAACTACTTCTGAAGGGAGCACCCCCATCATTTAGAGAGGTAACAAAGTATAAGGTTAGAGCAGTAAAGCCAGCTGTGTATTTAGTTTCTGTATTAGCTTGCTAGGAATTCCATAACAACGTATCACAAAGTGAATATCTTAAACAACAGAAATTTATTGTCTAACATTGCTGAAGGCTAGAGTCTGAACTTCTAGGTGTGGACAGGATTGGTTCCTTTTGAAGGTTGTGAGGATTAATCTGCTTCATTTGTCTCCTAGATTCTGGTAGTTGCTGGTAATCCCTGGTGTTCTTTGGCTTGTAGACGCATGGCCCCCATCTGTGCCTTCATCTTCACAGTCATTCTCCCTGTGTGTACATCTGTGTCTCAATTACCCCCTTTTGTAGACACCAGTCATATAGGATGAGGGTCCATCCTACACCAGCGTGACCTCAACTAAATTAATTATAACTGTAACAACCTAATTTCCAAAAAGGTCACATTCTCAGGAACTAGGGATTAGAATTTTAACATAGGAATTTTGGGAGACACAATTCAATTCATAAAAGTTCCTCTAATAAAGAGGCTAAAAGAAATCGGTATAGCTTTTCTGCTAGGGAAGTCTTATTTTCTTCAGCCATTGTATTAAAGCTGAAAAGGGAGGCAGGCAGTAAACTCACCTTGAGGGGCAGTCTGGAGGAGAATTAGGAAAACAGAGTGAGGAGACTGGAAGCACAGATAGTCAATTAGTGAGCTTGGGGAGTTGGAGTGTGGAAAAGGGGATTGGAGATAGCAAAAGCATATGGAGGTGTACAGGACAGGCTTCTGAAAGGCTCTGAATTGCCTGGTTGGTAGCTGCTTCTCATCCCAGATGCCACTGAGATTATAGAAAGTGGGTAGTATAGTCAGAGTAACAAGTGCAAGAAGTCAACTTTGGCCTCATTATTGAACACTAATCACTGAAAGGAGTGGTAAAAATATAAAAAGAAAGAAAAAGTGAAATATCAAAGATTAGGATGCAGAGTCATTCTTGAATTCATCAAAAAGGTTAGCATCATTATGAATAACGTCTTTAGAACTACTTTTGTTCAAAAAACCACTTCTGAATATTTAAAATGTAATTAGTGATTTGGTTTTCTGATATACATTTCCTGGAAGCCAACTGGATCTAATCAGCTCTGCTAAAAACATTTTCTTTAGAATTTATAAATAATGATGATCCATATAAGCTGAAGCCTCGTTATTAATGAAGTTCTTAACTGAGCTAATATATGTAACATGCTTAGAATAGTGCCTGGCATATAGAAAAGATACGTGCCAGCTAGTATTACTAGGCAACGTTTAATCCCTTATACACCAAGTAAAATAGAACAAAGTATAAACAGACTAGAATGGATTTGCGTTGGGCTCCTTCCACATTAATGAATTTATTTTCAGACCTCTGATAACCACTTCTGATTGTCACTGAGATAATAAAATGTTACAAAAAAAATCTCAATATTGATGTGTGAAAAATAAAAAACAATTTTTATGCTCCCCATTCATTCATTCATTCGTTCAACATACAACTGATAAATTAAATGCTTACTCTTTTCAGCTTTCTAGAACCCTTTTTTAATGAATCACTAAAAGTCATAGCAAAAAAAAATCTAGTAGTGTAAAATATTAGTTTGAAATAAATGTTTCAGAAAATGGCAAGTTAAAAAATTGATAATTTTAATTGATATTAATTTTGAAGTGATAATTTTGCACCTCGGTCAAGTAATTGCAATGAAATATCATAGTAAATAATTTTATAGTACCTAGGATTAAGCTGATATATTATTATATAATGTATATTATGTATACATTCTTAAGACTGTACTGAAATTTGTAAGGGGTTACAAATGAGGTATAAGTTATTTCTTGTGGTTGCTATCAATCACTTTTTATATCCTTGTGTAATGATTTTACTGGAAATTTTGTAACTACCCACTTGTATAACTTTAGTATAATTCTGTTTTTATGTATTCTTTATCTATCTTAGGTACTCAATTAATATTGCTTAATATTTTTATAATTGTCTTATATCGTTTTAGTCATCAGCTCTACAATTTAGCCATTTAGTATGTATTTTGAAAACCATGTTTAAAAGGCTGTTTAACGACATCCGACATTTATCAGCATAAAGTCACACTCAAAGGAAATATTACTAAATCTATGTTAAATGTATTTGCCCTCTTGTTACTTGATTTTGTATAAGAACCTCTGTAAGTGTCCAAAACAAATATTGAAGATTCTTTCGTAATTTTCCACCTGTCTGCACATTAGAATAATCTAGGATGCTAAATTTTTTTTCCAATACCTTGGGTCCACCCCAGACCAAATTAAATCAGGATCTCTGGAAAACAGTCCTGTGTATTAATATTGTTTAGAAATTTCTTGGGTGATTCTAATGTGCAGCTAGGTTGACAATCACATCAGCTATATTCTGCTTTTAAGAGTAAATTGAGGTCGGGCACTGTGGCTCACGCCTGAAAATCCCAACACTTTGGGAGGCCGAGGCGGGTGGATCACAAGGTCAGGAGATCGAGACCATCCTGGCTAACACGGTGAAATCCCG